>NC_028639.1:13245366-13310239 GCF_001406875.1 Solanum pennellii
ACACACACACACATATATATATATATATATATATATATATATATATATATATATATATCGAGTATACAAAGACCCTTCGTATAGGAAGGTTACATAGCCTTCTACTTTTATTGCACATAAATATATATAAGATTGAACATAGTCTTCAAAGATTGTCTCATCTCAATACCATCTAACACGATTAGCAATTTGGGCATAGCCCATACATCAATGTAAAGAGAGCCACATATAGTCTTTATACAATTTGTACTCAAAAGAAAGGAGATAGAATGCAAGAGTCTTAAAACTAAAATAACAACATTAAGCTCGATATTGGGATCGCCCTCAGAAAATCAGGACCTACCCTACTGTATGATCAAAGATCGAAGCCTTCTTCAAGTTGCCTTTCAAACACTTCAACGACCGGAACCTAAAATGTTGGGGGAAAAGGAAGAAATGGGGTTAGTACACCACTTGTACCTAGTATGGGACCATATGCACACATACTTTGATGTCATGCGAAAAAAAGGTCATTTCATAAAATATGCACTTTTCATTTAAAACCTTTATGCACATTCAACAAGACCATACCAATCAATATTGCATATTTATTAAGTTATAAGCATGTATATTACAAGAATTACAACATTATGTCTAGTAAAGTCTACCATACATGTCATAGAAGTAGATACATACTCAAGTAACTCTATCATCAAGTCATAGTAACACTAAGCAAGAATAAGAGTACCTTTCAACATAACCAACAAGACAATTACCCATGACCCTCTATCAAGTCAACAAGTGCAATGACCAAGCAAAGCCCAATAACTTTACCCAATCAAGTAACCCAACAAGAATCATGTATAACACTTTACTTCACATAACATAGCATTTAGGTATACATATCATCTTACTTTAACAATATAGACCAACACATCTTCATAAGTGAACTAATCAACGTATAGTATCAACAATGTGCAAGTTCATCATATACATGTCATATATCATTATAATAATAATCAAACATAAGAACATCCTCCTAAGACTTTCCTCAAGGCTAACTAGTGCAATGCTTAGGTAGAGTCCCATACCCCTACCTAGACTAAGGTAGACATCTTAGGTTATCATAGTTAGCGTTTAATTCTTTAGTTCATTTTACCTTTTTGGAACATTTTCCCCTAACCGACATACACCACATGATCTAATATGGAATCCGGTGTCATAAAACCCTACACAGAAGGAAGGCGGACTACTTGCCAAGGTATTACCAAAACATGAAACATAACAACTACGTGGATCCACTAGCTAGTATTCCTATGGGGGCAACATAGTTCAAGAACTAGGAAATATAGTTGGGACCCTCTTTATGCTACACGCATTGTAGTCTCCAATCTCAAGAGTACATTAGTGATCCTACCTTCCCTATGTGGGAAGGGAGACTCCTCAATATAGTTCACTCGGTGCTAAGCTAGAGTCCCTTTTTGAAATGTCTTTAAGCCTTCAATTATCAATCATAGCTTAGTTTAGGCAATAGGGTCAAACCCTTGTATAACATCATATCATAATAAGGCACATTGGTAGTCATCACCATCCTTATAACATATACACCTTAATCAACCTCACAACAGAGTCAAGACATTGGAATTCAACATCACACCGCCCTATCAATCATAATATATGTCATACTCCATCAAAACATCAAGAATTAATCGTAATTAACCACAATTTGGAGTAAAAGATAGAGATAATAAGACTTACCAAGTCTCTGCATAGTTCCTCATCAAGGTCTTACCATAGACCCTCATTCAAATCAATTTTGGGTATACATCATCATAAATCAATAATCAACATGGTCAAGAATAGAAGAAACACTATATCACAATTCAATACTAGATCATAGCTTAAGACAAGATACTTAGGTCAATTCACTTTCTAAAATAGATCATCTTCTCAAGACTAGCATGAAAGACTACAATTCACTCTAATTTGTTAATGATTAATATAAAAAAGTCAATTGAACTAAATACAACTTAATTTATATCAAAATCAAACCTAGGGTTAAGGGTTGAAGGTCATCTTCTGCAACCAAGACCAAACCATCAAGATACATCATAATTGAATTAAAATACATGTTAATATATCCACAATATCAAAAATAAAACATAAAAAATCAATTTATAACATCAATTTCGTATTGGATGAAATCCCATTTGAAAACTCAACTTTGGGAATCAATTTTGAAGGAACCCTTTGAGGAAAGAGGTCTCAAAGGTGACTTAGATCCCATACCTTGTTAATTGATGAAGAATTTATGGAGAAATATTCCCTTTAAAATCCCCAAAATCACTCCCCTAGTTAGTCTTCAATGGTGTCTTCCAATAGAGAGAGAAAGAAGAGAGAAGGAAGAGAGTTTGTTTAAATATTCCCTTTGAAACCCCCAAATCACTCCCCTACAAAATCTACACATTCTTTCAACATTCCTCAAATTTACACCTTAAAGCATTTCTACCATCATTAAATAGAATCACATGATAACTGATTTGCTCTCAAAGGCACTTTATTCAATAATTATCATTCTTACCATGCTTAGAACTACATCACAACAAAGTTCTCATCACAACACTTCGAATATCATAAATCACACCTAGCCATAATTGGCATCACATCACAATTTTCAAAACATACCTTCATAACTACTCTTCTAGCCACAAAACCATCATACCATCAAAACTCACCTTTTCTCTCCCTAAAACATAGAAACACCTCCCCTTCCAAGCAATCACACCTAGAAGTTCACCTGACAAGGGAACATAAGAGAGAGACCTTATGGAGTTATGTTCTATGATACGATTCAAGAGTAATGAAGAAAGTGAAATTATATCATCCTATAGCCTCTTGTCCATGGATGTGTCACAACTAACACCAATGACCAAGATACTACTAGACATGGCTTGTGAGACTTTTTAGACCCTAAACTATTTCCCATAACCTTATGCTCTGATAACCAAGTCTGTCACGACCCGAAAGTACCCCGTAGAAGTTAGGGAGAACCCTCGCTTTGTGGCAAGTCGTACTTGGCCCTTGGGGTCTTGTACAAGCATCTTTAACTATCGTTCATTACATAAGATATGAAAAGTAGTGTGGAATTAAAATTTTTCAAGACATCTAATACAAAAAGGAAATCTTTCATAAGTACTTAAAGAATCACATCGTCTCAATCAAACATAAAGACACGACATAATTAACTTAGGTACACGGCCCTTTACATTTGAAAGAGATACATAATAAGTCTTAACATAAGGAAACTAAGAAGATAGGAATTATGCCCTCGGATATATGAGGACACACTTTGTCTTTGGAGGAACTTTCCCAATATTTGCCTTCTAGAATTCAACCTTGCTTCCAACCTATACTTTGATATTATAGAAAAGTAAAACGTTAGTACAAATAATGTACTAAGTATGACATATGCAAAAATATGCAAAAAGGGACATTTTTGTAAAAACACATTTTTCATGCCAATTAAGTAAAATATTCTTGAATTTAGAAGTAAAATAACATAAGAAGCATCATTTAACTTTTAGAGAAGAGTTTCCATAATTTTAAGAAAAGGAAGCACTTTACTGTGAACTTATAAAATATTACAGTGAAATCATTTGGACATTACACTGAACACATCTTATTCTAAGGAGTGAACCTCCAAGGCCAAACAAAAGGAAGTGAACTCATTTCCGTAGGAGGTTCCCTAACAAAGGATTATCCAAGGACTCACCAAGGAAAGACATGAAGGAAGTATGCATATTCCTCCTTTAATACACACCAAAGCGATCCTCAAGATTACTCCATTTTAGCTTACTCACCTCGGGAGAACAAGCCCACACTCAATGATAAGACATTAGAAGAACATCTAACAACCCACCAAGAATTCATTTCGAAATACCTACTTAGTGCAATGAGTAGATGATGTCCCATACCACCACCTAGCCTAAGTAGGACACTCTTTTAGAAGGCTTGGCACCAAGACTCCCCTTTCGGAAGTTCTACTTAGTGCAATGGATTGATAGCGTCCAATTGCACTACCTACCCTAAGTAGTACGTTCTTTTAGGAGACTTAGTTCATTCAATTCACATAAGGCTCACTAAGACTCCCCTTTCGGAATGCCTATCTAGTGCAAATGATAAATAGTGTCCCATTCCACTACCTACTCTAAGTAGTACACTCTTTAAGAAGACTTAGCATTTTCTTTACTTTTGTGGGAGTTTGCTTAACCGACATAGACCATGAGAGCTAAACATGGAATCCCGATACTTCCCTTATCGGAGAAGGGTCCCCTCACTTGCCTAGGGTGAGGTCTTACTCTTAGCTTTTACATTGCTTGCCCAATAGCTACACCTATCCGGGCGCATAGTTAAGGGATAAGGAGACTGCTACTAGGTAACTCATTCTCTACAAACGAGGAGTACTCATCTCAAGAGGTATATTGGAATACAACATCTCAACTCACGAAGTGTAACCACCTCTTCATATCCTCTCAGTGTTAGGCATAACTTCCCACAGATTCTAAAAATTATAAACTATAGGTTAAGGATAACTGGTGAACAACACATCTCAACTCACGAAGGGCGTTCATCCGCCGACCTATCTTAGAAAGATCTTAGGATGTAGTAGGATTGCTTCTAAAAACTTCATCTTAACTCACGACGAGTGTTCATCCCAAAACTCCCCTTTAGGACTTAACTTAGTTTAATTCATTCATTCACGAAGAGTATTCATCCCAAAAATCCCCTTTAGGACTTAACTTAGCTTCATTCATTCATTCAAGTGTGAGTGTGTGTACATGTGAGCACACTTTGCACAGAAGCATAAATTCATTTACATTTAAGTTCTATACATGCTTAAACCTTTATTCATCACATCACACACTTTACGTGATTAACATAATCATATAAGTCCTTTATACATAATCCTAACATACTTCTTTAACAAGCTTCATAAATAATTAACAAGAATAACTTCATTCAAGCATACACTCTAGTCTACTTCTCATAATAACTTTATAAGGAACATTTAACAAGAATGACATATTTATTAACTTACTTCACATAACAAGCCTTCATAGCCTAATTAACAATAAGCTAGTAACTTCACATTCATACAATTCAAGTAAACACCGCCACCAAGAAGGTGGACCATACCACTCAAGAGCATCTTATGACTAAAGCTTAATCAACATCACCAAATTACCCTTTAATCCAAGATTCCATCACCTATATCAGTTTACTCAATAATTCATCATAAACTATACCTTAGAGCAGTAGCTAAACATTGATAACAACATAAGGAAACAAAAGTTCAAAGATTACAAAACTAAGCTCATTTAACCCATTTCTTAAGAGAACATTAGATGAAAAGATATTACATGATTTCATTGAAGTTTTAACCTTAAAATCATCAACTAACATTAGAAACATCATTATTGAGTCATTCAAAACGTCTTCATGCAAGACCCATATTTAGATTCGAAGATAGAAGAAACTAGGGTTGAAAACTCTCTTTGAAATCTTTTAGAAAGGGGCTCCTTGAATGGAAGAGAGTTCAAGGATGGAACATACCTAAAATGCAAATAAACCCACTGATTTTTGATGAAGAATATGTCCCAACTAGGCGTCCAAGTTCTTCTTGACTTCTTTTTGTCCGAAGAGACTTGAGAGTGAATTCTAAGAGATAGGGGTTTTCGATTTTAGGAAGTGAAGTCTAAAATTAGGTCTTGGGGTTTGAAAATCATTAATATATCTAACTAACCCTAAAATAAACTTCCAAGGTCCTTAAAAGACTTGGGGTGAATTTACCAAACACCCTAAGCAAAGGCAGCCCCTTAACATCTTTTGCAGGCAACATTCATGACCCACAAACGACGGGCCGTCTATCAACAAACGCCCTGTCGATAGGGTGTCGTTGGTTTGGACTCCAACTCTCAAACCTACAGGATTTCATAGACAAATGACGGACCAGGTCGACAGGCTGTCGCCTGGTCAACTGGCTGTCGATTGGCTCGTCGATTGGTCACTGCTTTTGGCAGTTTTGAACCAAAGTCTTGGGCCCTCTCTGGGTCCCCTTGTGGGTCCTAGGTGGGGTCGCGCCCAGATGTTAAACTCCTAAACATAGTCGTCTAGGTCTTAGTAACATCTCACATCATTTTTGATTAAAACAAACATGTAAAACTCAGTCAAACACATCAAGTCACACAAGCGCTATCTAAGGCACACCTTCCGAACGTCATGAACGTTCTCGGATGTTTGACCTCCAAACTTGACCAAACTTCACACACTGCCTAAGAACACTTAAGTAACTCATTTTAAAAGAAAATTAACTCAAGAAACACTCACGAGGATCTATTTCACTTTAGTTCGTTTTGGGGTGTTACATTAATCATAAATCAATAATCAACATGATAACAAGACTAGAAGAAACACTAAATCACAATTCAATACTAGATCATAACTTAAGACAAGATACTTAGGTCAATTCACTTCCTAATACAGATTATCTTCTCAAGACTAGCATGAAAGACTACAAATCACTCTAATTTGTTAATAATTAATATAACAACATCATTTAATAGTAATTCAATTAATAAACAAGTTAATTGAACTAAATATAACTTAATTTATATCAAAATCAAACCTAGGGTTAATGGGTTGAAGGTTATCTTCTAGAACCAAGACCAAACCATCAAGATACATCATAATTAAATTAAAATACATGTTAATATATCCATAATATACAAAATAAAACATAAACAAATCAATTTATAACATCAATTTTGTATTGGATGAAAACCCATTCGAAAGCTCAACTTTGGGAATCAATTTTGAAGGAACCCTTTGAGGAAAGAGGTCTCAAAGGTGAATTAGATCTCATAGCTTGTTAATTGATGGAGAAATCGTCCATTTACATACCCCAGATCCCTCCCCTAGTTAGTCTTCAATGGTGTCTTCCAATAGAGAGAGAAAGAAGAGAGAAGGAATTTTGTTTTGAGAGTTGTAATTAAGCTAATGGGGTTGGGGTCTTTATATGGGCGGTTAATTAACTTAATTATGCTTCCCTAATCCCCTAAATAATGACCTAACCCCTTGATTAATTGCTTTGAACAAAGTTAAAATGTGCAGCAAAAACATGCCACTCACAGACAGAACCCCGTCGACGCCTCGTGGCTCAATCGACGGACCAACCCCTTTCTGTGCTGCACGTCCGTCGATGAGTTCATAAAGTGTGAAAACGAGCCTCTTCAACGAAATGTCTAAGTGTTGGTAGACGGTTGGTATCGAATCCTCGTCGATCGACACACGCCCTGTCGATTGACCCTTCGTGGGTGCACACTGTCCATGCAGTGTCGACACCAACGTGCAGGGGTCCTCCTCAAGGGCCCTTGGTTAGTACTTGGTAAGTTATACCTAGACGTTTCGACCATGAATTAACTTAAACACCTATTAACTACCCTTCCACCAATTTTCATGGATTTCTTAGTCCTAAAAGCTTGTAAAATAGACTTAGGAACACTAGTACCTCACCAAAACTAGTTTCCGAACATCATGGACATTCTTGGACATTTTGGTTTCTAGACTTCATAAATGACTTATAAACATTAAAATAGGACGTAAAACATTGTTTGGACCTCATATCACTTATGTTAAACTTCAAGACATGTCTTGGGTTTTTCGAAGTGTTACATTATCCCCCCTTAGAATCATTCGTCCCCAAATGACACTAAAAATCTTTAGAAGGAATGAATAGACTCAAGAATAGCAGCCCAACGAACAACAATACATAACAACATCAACCATATCTCTTACACAAGGCAATTCAAAACTTCAAGTACCACACATAAGGCTCAACATTACATTATGAGGAATATCCTTCTCACAAGAACAAGAGCTCAACATAGCATATAACAGTCAATTATGTCAAAGTTCAACTTACCAACATGATACATTCATTTCATAAAGACTCATCATATCAAAATGCACAAGATAACTCAAACAAGCCAAAAAGCAAAAGTTCAAATGCATAATTCCACAAGGATTCACTGTAACAATATCTAAAAATGCATCTTCTGCAAAACTTTACTAAAATCTAGGCAATTTCAAATTTTGTATTAACTTCATTATTAGTAAGCATTACTAACCTTAGTTATCAAATAGATGAGGGTTACAAGACTGCATGTCGGCCTCGGCTTCCCATGTTGCACCCTCAACTAGGTGATTCTTCTATAACACTTTTACGGAAGCCACCTCTTTATTCCTCAACTTCTTGACTTACCTATTAAGAATTTGAACGGTAACTTCCTCATAAGAGAGGTTATCCTTCACACCAAGACCCTCAATAGGGAGAATAGACTCGGGATCACTAATACACTTCTTAAGCATGGAAACATGGAAAACCGGATGAACCGAAGCCAATTCATTAGGAAGTTTCAATTCATAGGCAACCTTACCAACCCTTCGCAAGATTTCATAGGGAACCACATAATGAGGAATCAATTTCCCTTTCTTGCCAAATCTAACCACCCCTTTCATAGGTGAAATTTTCAAATACACCTTATCACCTTCTCCAAACTCCAAATCCCTTTTCCTATGATCAACATAAGACTTTTGCCGACTATAGGCCGTTTGTAACCGGTTCCTTATGATATGAAGTTTATTTTAAGCCTTATAAATCAAATCGGGACCAAGAAGCGAAGGCTCACCCACTTCAAACCATCCAATATGAGAACTACACCTCCTTCAATATGAGGATTCATAGGGATCCATGGAGATGGATGAATGAAAAATATTATTATAAGAAAACTCCACCAAAGGCAAATGCTTATCCCAATTTCCGTTGAAATCAATAATACAAGCCGTAAGCATATCCTGAAGGGTTTGAATAGAATGTTCCGCTTGGTCATCCGTTTGGGGATAAAAAGCGGTACTCAACTTCACCTTAGTACCCAACTCTTCTTTGAATGACCTCGAAAACCTAGATGTGAATTGTTCACCCCGATCCGATATGATGGATTACGGAATACCATGGCAACACAAATCTCATCTATGAAGATCCTAGCATAATATTCCGCCGAATAAGTAGACTTGACGAGATTAACATGAGCGGACTTGGTCAACCTATCAACAACCACTCATATAGAGTCATATTGCCTTTGAGTCCGAGGTAAACCCACTATAAAATCCATATTCATGTCTTGCCACTTCCAAGTAGGAACTTGGATTTCTTGATGCAAACCACCCGACTTTTGATGTTCAACTTTCACTTGTTGGCAATTTGTACATTTAGCAACAAACTCCGCTATGTCATTCTTCAAACCTTTACACCAAAATACTTCCCTAAGGTCATGGTACATTTTTGTCGAACCCGGATGAATGGAGTAGCGGGACCCATGGGCTTCCTCAAGGATCCGGTTCCTCAACTCATATACCTTGGGAACACAAAATCTTCCTTGGTACCTCAAAACACCATCCCCCCTAAGGAGAATGCCTCATTAAGCTTGCCAAGGACCGAATCCTTCAAATCCGTCAATGACTTATCAAGGTGTTGTTTGGACTTCACCTCAACTACCAAGGATGACTCGGAGTTATGATGGACCATGAAACCACTATTCGGAGAATCTTCCAACCTCAAACCCAATTTAGCCAACCTATGAACATCTTTAACTAGGTATTTCTTGGCTTTTTCTATGTGTGACACATAACCCATAGTCATACTACTTAGAGCATTCGCAACCACATTGTCCTTGCCGAGATGATAGATGACACTCATATCGTAATCTTTCAACAATTCTAACCACCTTCTTTGTCGGAGATTCAAATCCTTTTGAGTAAACACGTAGGTATACACATCCACATGGACATCATACAAGTAATGCCTCCATATTTTCAAGGTAAATACCACGGCCCCTAACTCAGGGTCATGAGTTGGATAGTTTCTCTAATGCACCTTAAGTTGCGTAGAAGCATATGCAATCACCTTCTCATGTTGCATAACCACACACCCTAAACCAACTCAGGACGCGTCACATTACACAACAAAACCCTTTGTACCCTTCGATAAAGTCAACACCGGAGTGGAAGTGAGCCTATCTTTCAACATTTGGAAGATGCTCTCACATGCCTCCGACCACTCAAATTTCTTACACTTTTGGGTTAATGTAGTCAAGGGAGATGCAGTAGACGCAAAACTGTCCACAAACCTCCGATAATAACCCGCCTAACCCATGAAACTCCTAATGTCGATTGGTGTCAATGGTCTAGGCCAATTTTTCATCGCTTCCGTGTTCCTTGGATAAACCTCAACTCCCTTACTAGAGATGATATGACCAAGAAATGTCACCGACTTCAACCAAAACTCACAGTTGCTTTACTTGGAAAACAATTGATGTTCTTTAAGTACTTGGAACACCACCCTCAAATGGTTCATGTGATCACCCTCATTTTTCGAATATACAAAGATGTCGTTAATGAAGACAATGACAAATGAATCTAGGTAACTTCGTAATACCCTATTCATTAGGTCCATAAACACCGCAAGAGCATTTGGTAGACCAAAGGAAATTACTAAGAACTCATAATTACCATATATATTCCGAAATATTGTCTTTGGTATATCCTCACCTCTCACCCTAAGTTGTTGATACCCCTATCTCAAGTCAATGTTAGAAAGGTAACTTGCCCCTTGGAGTTGATCAAACAAATCGTCAATCCGAGAGAGAGGATACTTATACTTAATAGTGACATTATTGAGTTAAGTGATAATCAATACACATTTTTAAGGAACCATCCTTCTTCTTAACAAACAAAACCGGAGCGCCCCATGGAGAAATGCTAGGTCTTATGAAGGCTTTGTCTAGTAAATCTTTGAGTTGAGCCTTCAACTCTTTCAATTCGGCTGGAGTCATCCAATCAGGAGGAATTAAAATAGGATTGGTATCCGATAGCAAATTGATACCAAAATTAATTTCCCGTTCGAGAGGAATACAGGGAAGATCATTAGGAAAGATTTCCGGAAATTCACTCACTACGGGGACCGAATCAATGGGAGGAATTTCGGTATCTAAATCTTGGACTCTTACAATATGGTATATACAATCTTTAGAGATCATTTTGCATGCTTTTAGACAAGAGATGATACGACCTCTAGGAATAGAATTTCCCACCTTCCACTCTACAATGGGCTCATTTGGAAAGTTAAACTTCACTTTTCTCCTACAATCAATAGAGGCAAAGCTAGCATGCACCCAATCCATACCCAATATGACATCAAAATCAAGCATAACAAGTTCTACTAGTTCAACATAAGAAACTCTATTGGGAAACATTATTGGACAATTTCTATACACCCTTTTTGCAACAACCAACTCACCCACCATAGTAGACACTATAAAAGGTTCATGCAAAATATCGGGCAAAATGTCAATCTTTTTGGCTAGTAGAGGAGTAACAAATGATAAAGTAGCACCGGGATTCAGTAAGGCATATACATAAATAGAGAAGACTTTCAACATACCGGTCACCACGTTGGGAGAAGTCTCTTGCTCACCCCTAGAGCGGAGAGCATCGAAGCGGTTCTTCTTTGGAGCCTCATTTGAACCACTTGCTTGAGTTTCACCATTTCCCTTGTCTTGACCCCTCACATTAGGACAATCCCTAACCTTGTGCCCACTTTTATCACAACCAAAACAATTTTCCGTCCCCTTAAGAAAATCACCATAGTGCTTCTTGCCACACTTTCCACAAGTTTGCTTCTCGGTTGGTGAACTAGTGCCCTTTCCCTTCTTAGGCTTAGGGTTAGACACCCTATCACTACTAGCCTTAAGGAACTTGGAAGGAACCTTATTAGAAACACGCTTCTTAAATCTAGGCTTGTCTAGTATCTCAAGCCTATTCTTTGAAGAACCACCATTAAAAGATCTTGCCCTCTTAGCATCTCTACTCTTCCTCTTAGCCCTTACCTCTTCCACATGTTTGGCATGCACCATAAGATGGGAAATTTTCATGTTGTCATGTAGCATAACCGAATGACACTTCTCTTGCAAATCATCCGACATCCCCGTCACAAAACGACTCATTTCATCTCTAGGATCAAAAACCAAAGAAGGAGCATATTTTGACAATTTAGTGAATTTCAAGGAGTATTCATGAACACTCATACCTCTTTGGAGAAGGTTGATGAACTCCACAACTTCAGCTTCTCGCGTTTCTGTAGGAAAGAATCGATCAAGAAAACCCTTCTTGAAGATCTCCCAAATCAGCGGACCACCCTTAATGGCCAATTATCTCTCCATTGGACATACCATGCTTGATCCACATCCTTGAGTTGATAAGTGGCTAACTCAGCCTTCTCACTAGTAGACAACCACATTGCAAAGAGTATCTTATAGACTTCATCGATGTACTCTTGGGGTTCTTCTTCAACCTTGGACCTGTAGAAAGTAGGAGGATTCATCCGAGTGAAATCCCTTAGACGGGAGGCCATAGTAGCAACTTGTTGATGAGGACGGGATACAACCTCCCGGTTAGCTTGGGCCGTCATAACTTGGGATTGAGCGGTGGCGGCTTGTGCTTGGGTAGTAATGGCTTGAGCCATTTGGAAGAGAGCGGACTTTATGTCACCCTCCGTCAAAGGTGGAGGATTGACCGGGACTTGGTAATCATTCACTTCTTCCTCAAGAGGAGGAGCTTGATCACCACGCAGAGGAGCTCCCGCATTGGCAATTTCTTCTTCAAGCCTTCGTGCCGCATTCTTTTGAGTATTTATTTTTTGTATAATCACAACAATAGGATTAGATGCAAAAGCACACCATAAGTATACTCTTATGGTACGATATTAGATTTCCAAGAAAGTGAGAGCGGAATTAAAACTTTTCAAGACATTTAATATAAAATGGAAATCTTTCATAAATACTTAAAGAATCACATCGTCACAAGTCAACTTAAAGACACGATATAATTGACTTAGGGACACGGCCCTTTACATTTGAAAGAGATACATAATAAGTCTTAACACAAGGAAACTAAGAAGATAGGAATTATGCCCTCGGATGTATGAGGACACACTTTGTCTTGAGAGGAACTTTCCCAAGCTTTGCCTTCTAGACTTCTACCTTGCTTCCAACTTTTACTTAGATAGTATAGAAAAGTATGGGGTTAGTATAAATAATGTACTAAGTATAACATATGCAAAAACATGCAAAAAGGGACATTTTTGTAAAAACACATTTTTCATGGCAATTAAGTAAAAGATTCATGAATTTAGAAGTAAAATAACATAAGAAGCATCATTTAACACTTAGAGAAGAGTTTCCATGATTCTAAGAAAAGGAAGCACTTTACAGTGAACTTACAAAATACTATAGTGAAATCATTTGGAAATTGAAGTGAAATCATCCTATTCTAAGGAGTGAACCTCAAAGGCCAAGCAAAAAGGAAGTGAACTCATTTCCGTAGGAGTTTCCCTAAATAAGGATTATCCTAATGCTCACCAAGGTAAGACATGAAGGAAGTACGCATATGCCTCCTTCAATACATACCAAAGTGATCCTCAAGATTACTCATTTTTGGCTTACTCACCTCGGGAGAACAAGCCCCCACTCAATCAAAAGACATTAGAAGAACACCCAACAACCCGCCAAGACTTCTCTTTTGTAATGCCTACTTAGTGCAATGAGTAGATGACGTCCCATACCACCACCTACCCTAAGTAGGACATTCTTTTAGGAGGCTTGGCACCAAGACTCCCTTTTCGGAAGGTCTACTTAGTGCAATGGATAGATAATGTATCATTCCGCTACCTACCCTAAGTATTACATTCTTTAGGAGACTTAGTTCATTCAATTCACATAAGGCTCACTAAGACTCCCCTTTCGGAATGCCTACCTAGTGGAATGGATAAATAGCGTCCCATTCCACTACCTACCCTAAGTAGTACACTCTTTTATAAGACATAGCTTTTTCTTTACTTTTGTGGAAGTTATCTTATCCGACATAGACCATGTACATGGAATCCCGATACTTCCCTTATCGGAGAAGGGTCCCCTCACTAGCCTAGGGTGAGGTCTTACTCTTAGCTTTTGCATGGCTTGCCCAATGTCTACACCTATGCGGGCGCAAAGTGAAGGGATAAGGATATTGATACTTTGTAACTCATTCTCTACTAACGAGGAAAACTCATCTCAAGAGGTACATTGGAATACAACATATCAACTCACGAAGTGTAACCACCTCTTCTTCATATCCTCTCTGTGCAAGGCATAACTTACCACAGATTCTAAATATTTTAAACTATAGGTTAAGGATAACTAGTGAACACCACATCTCAACTCACGAAGGGCATTCATCCTCTGACCTATCTTAGAAAGCTCTTAAGATGTTGTGGGGTTGCTACTAAACACTTCATCTCAACTCACGAAGAGTGTTCACCCCAAAACTCCCCTTTAGGACTTAACTTAGCTTCATTCATTTATTCAAGTGTGAGTGTGTGTACACGTGAGCACACCTTGAACATAAGCATTAATTCATTTGCATTTAACTTCTATACATGCTTAGACCTTCATTCATTACATCACACACTTTACGTGCATCACATAATCATATAGTTCCTTTAGACATAACCCTTAACATACTTCTCATAACAAGCTTCATAAAATAATTAACAAGAATAACTTCATTCAAGCATACAATCTAGTCTACTTCTCATAATAACTTCATAAGGCACATTTAACAAGAACAACATATTTATCATCTTATTTCACATAACAAGCCCTCATAGCCTCATTCACAATAAAATAGTAAATTAACATTCATAAAATTCAAGTACACACCGCCACCAAGAAGGTGGACCATACCACTCAAGAGCATCTTATAACTAAAGCTTAATCAACATAACCAAATTACCTTTTAATCCAATCTTCCACCACCTATTTCATTTTACTCAATAATTCATGATAAATAGCCCTTAGGGCAGTAGCTAAACATCAATAACAACATAAGGAAACCAAAGTTCAAAATTTACAAAACTAAGCTCATTTAACCCATTTCTTAAGCCAACATTTGATGAAAAACTTTAACATGATTTCATGAAGTTTTATCCTTAAAATCATCAAATAAAATTAGAAACATTATTATTGAGTCATTCAAAACGTTTTCATGCAAGACCCAAATTTAGATTTGAAGATAGAAGTACTAGGGCTGAAAACTCTTTTGTAAATCTTTTAGAAAGGGGCTCCTTGAATGGAAGAGAGTTCAAGGATGGATACCATACATCAAATTCAAATCAACCCACTGATTTTCGATGAAGAACACGTTCCAACTATCGCTCCAAGTTCTACTTCTATCTTCCAAAGAGACTTGAGAGAGAATTCTAAGGGAGAGGGGTTTTGGATTTTAGGAAATGAAGTCTTAAATTAGGTCGTAGGGTTTGAAATACTTGGGGTGAATTTACCAAACACCCCAAGCCAACGCAGCCCTTAACAACTTTTGCAGGCAGCATCCACGACCCACAAACGACGAGCCGTTTTTCAACCAACGCCCCGTCGATGTGGTGTCATTGGTTCGGAGTGAAACTGAAGGCTTTCATGGATATACAACGGACCAGGTCGACGGTCTGTCGGCTGGTCGACTGGCCATCTATTGGCTCGTCAATTGGTCGTTGGTTTTGGCAGTTTTGAACCAAAGTCTTGGGCCCTCCACTAGGGCCCCTTGTTGGTCCTAGGTGGGTTGTGCCCAAAGTTTAAACCCCTAAACGTAGTCGTCTTTGTCTTAGGAACACCCCACATCAATTTCGATTAAAACAAACACGTAAAACTCACTCAAACACATCAAGATACACAAGTGCTATCTAAGGCACACCTTCCGAACGTCATGGACGTTCTCGGACGTTTGACCTCTAAACTTAACCAAACTTCACACACTGCATAAGAACACTAACGTATATCATTTTAAAACTAGATAAACTCAAGAAACACTAACGAGGCTCTAGTTCACCTTAGTTCATTTTGGGGCGTTACATTCTCCCCCACTTAGAATAACATTCGTCTTCGAATGACACTAAAACTTCAAGAACTACAAGGAATCACTTAGCATCGCATAACACATAACAACCAAGGTTCAAACATCAAAAATCAAATCATAAACTATCAAGGAGCACAATTTAACACTTTCAAGCACTAGCAACGTAAGCACTTTTAGCAAAACTTCAAAAACTTCAAAACTCACCCTTAACCTTCTTTTATAGAGGAACTACCTTATCCAACATTAAACATTCAAATATAAAAAATTTTTGCACATATTGAAACTTAAATTAAAGGCAAGAAATTTTTTTCTCAAAATTCAAAAATCTTACGGTATTAATCACTATAACACTATTAAGCATGCTTAAAATTTCAAAATTTCATTCTTTGAGTAATTCATCAAGAAGTCATGATCATATGAAGTTTAAAACCATATAAAATCATCTCATAACACATTGAAACCATAATTCATGAAAATGCAATTCCCTCAAAATTTTAGACTTATTTACAGTGAATTCAAAACTTCACTGTGTCAGATGCTTAAAATTTCAATAATGCACTTTTCAAGCAACTTTAACAAGATGTCATGAAAATTAGAGAGACAAGACTATACTAACTTACTACAAAGAGACTTGGTAAGTTTCACTAAGTGCAATGTGAGATTAGCATCCCATACTACCACTCCCACTTAGTGACCCTTGAGGATTCTCTTAAACTAAGTACATTACATGCAATTTTTGTCAGCTCATTCACCTCCACTTAGGGTAAAGCCCTCTTCAAGGTCTCCTATTTCAAAGCACCATTATACTTCTCACAAGGTAGGAACTCACCCTACCCCCAACTCATGCACATCAAGACTAAACATCAACCTTACAAGTTAAACATAACACTATCATCTTAGGATCCAAGCCTAAAAAAGCTCCCTTAAACACCACTTCATTGAATTCTTAGGCATCACTTAACTTAATTGCATTGAACAAAACTCCCTTACTAGGCATTCATACTACATTTCCTCCTTAGTGTAAACCTACACAAGAACCTCAACCAAATCACAAGAACAACTATTCAAACATTAACCATACAAGAGGGTTGCCCTCTACTCCTACAAAATCTACACATTCTTTCAACATTCCTCAAATTTACACCTTAAAGCATTTCTACCATCATTAAATAGAATCATAAGATAATCATTTTCTTTCAAAGTCACTTTATTCAATAATTTACCGTGCTTAGAAATACATCACCACAAAGTTTCTCATCACAACACTTCCAATATCATGAATCACACCTAGCCATAATTGGCATCACATCACAATTTTCAAAACTTACCTTCATAACTACTCTTCTAGCCACAAAACCATCATACCATCAAAACTCACCTTTTCTCTCCCTAAAACTTAGAAACACCTCCCCTTCCAAGCAATCACACCTAGAAGTTCACCGGACAAGGGAACATAAGAGAGAGGCCTTATGAAGTTAAGTTCTATGACACGATTCAAGAGTAATGAAGAAAGTGAAACTCTATCGTCCTATAGCCTCTTGTCCATGGATGTGTCACGACTAACGCCAATGACCAAGATACTACTAGACATGGCTTGTGAGACTTTTTAGACCCTAAACTATTTCCCATAACCTTATGCTCTGATAACCAAGTCTGTCACGACCCGAAAGTACCCCGTTGAAGTTAGGGAGAACCCTCGGTTTGTGGCAAGGCGTACTTGACCCTTGGGGTCTTGTACAAGCACCTTTAACCATCGTTCATTACATAAGATATGAAAAGTAGTGTGGAATTTAAATTTTTCAAGACATTTAATATAAAAAGGAAATCTTTCATAAATACTTAAAGAATCACATCGTCTCAATCCAACTTAAAGACACGACATAATTAACTTAGGTACACGGCCCTTTACATTTGAAAGAGATATATAATAAGTCTTAACATAAGGAAACTAAGAAGATAGGAATTATGCCCTTGGATATATGAGGACACACTTTGTCTTGGGAGGAACTTTCCCAATATTTGCCTTCTAGAATTCAACCTTGCTTCCAACCTATACTTAGAGAGTATAGAAAAGTATAACGTTAGTACAAATAATGTACTAAGTATGACATATGCAAAAATATGCAAAAAGGGACATTTTTGTAAAAACACATTTTTCATGCCAATTAAGTAAAACATTCTTGAATTTAGAAGTAAAATAACATAAGAAGCATCATTTAACACTTAGAGAAGAGTTTCCATAATTTTAAGAAAAGGAAGCACTTTACAGTGAACTTACAAAATATTACAGTGAAATCATTTAGACATTACAAGTAACACATCTTATTCTAAGGAATGAACCTCCAAGGCCAAACAAAAAGGAAGTGAACTCATTTCCGTAGGAGTATCCCTAACAAAGGATTATCCAAGGACTCACCAAGGAAAGACATGAAGGAAGTACGCATATGCCTCCTTTATTACACACCAAAGCGATCCTCAAGATTACTCCATTTCGGCTTACTCACCTCGGGAGAACAAGCCCCCACTCAATGATAAGACATTAGAAGAACATCTAACAACCCACCAAGAATTCATTTCGAAATACCTACTTAGTGCAATGAGTAGATGATGTCCCATACCACCACCTAGCCTAAGTAGGACACTCTTTTAGATGGCTTGGCACCAAGACTCCCCTTTCGGAAGGTCTACTTAGTGCAATGGATTGATAGCGTCCAATTCCACTACCTACCCTAAGTAGTACGTTCTTTTAGGAGACTTAGTTCATTCAATTCACATAACGCTCACTAAGACTCCCCTTTCAGAATGCCTATCTAGTGCAAATGATAAATAGTGTCCCATTCCACTACCTACCCTAAGTAGCACACTCTTTAAGAAGACTTAGCATTTTCTTTACTTTTGTGGGAGTTCGCTTAACCAACATAGACCATGATAGCTAAACATGGAATCTCGATACTTCCCTTATCGGAGAAGGGTCCCCTCACTTTCCTAGGGTGAGGTTTTACTCTTAGCTTTTACATGGATTGCCCAATAGGTACACCTATCCGGGCGCATAGTTAAGGGATAAGGAGATTGCTACTAGGTAACTCATTCTTTACAAACGAGGAGTACTCATCTCAAGAGGTATATTGGAATACAACATCTCAACTCACGAAGTGTAACCACCTCTTCATATCCTCTCATTGTTAGGCATAACTTCCCACGGATTCTAAAAATTATAAACTATAGGTTAAGGATAATTGGTGAACAACACATCTCAACTCATGAAGGGCGTTCATCCGCCGACCTATCTTAGAAAGATCTTAGGATGTAGTAGATTGCTTCTAGAAACTTCATCTTAACTCACGAAGAGTGTTCATCCCAAAACTCCCCTTTAGGACTTAACTTAGCTTCATTCATTCATTCAAGTGTGAGTGTGTGTACATGTGAGCACACTTTGCACGGAAGCATAAATTCATTTACATTTAAGTTCTATACATGCTTAGACCTTCATTCATCACATCACACACTTTACGTTATTAACATAATCATATAAGTTCTTTATACATAATCCTTAACATACTTCCATAACAAGCTTCATAAATTATTAACAAGAATAACTTCATTCAAGCATACACTCTAGTATACTTCTCATAATAACTTTATAAGGAACATTTAACAAGAATACATATATATTAACTTACTTCACATAACAAGACTTCATAGCCTAATTAACAATAAGCTAGTAACTTCACATTCATACAATTCAAGTAAACACCGCCACCAAAAAGGTGGAACCACTCAAGAGCATCTTATGACTAAAGCTTAATCAACATCACCAAATTACCCTTTAATCCAAGATTCCATCACCTATATCAGATTACTCAATAATTCATCATAAACTAGACCTTATATCAGTAGCTAAACATTGATAACAACATACGGAAACAAAAGTTCAAAGATTACAAAACTAAGCTCATTTAACCCATTTCTTAAGACAACATTAGATGAAAAGATATTACATGATTTCATTGAAGTTTTAAACTTAAATCATCAACTAACATTAGAAACATCATTATTGAGTCATTCAAAACGTCTTCATGCAAGACCATATTTAGATTCGAAGATAGAAGAAACTAGGGTTGAAAACTCTCTTTGAAATCTTTTAGAAAGGGGCTCCTTGAATGGAAGAGAGTTCAAGGATGGAACTTACCTCAAATGCAAATCAACCCACTGATTTTTGATGAAGAATATGTCCCAACTAGGCGTCCAAGTTCTTCTTGACTTCTTTCTTCCAAAGAGACTTGAGAGAGAATTCTAAGAGACAGGGGTTTTCGGTTTTAGGAAGTGAAGTAAAAAATTAGGTCTTGGGGTTTGAAAAACTTTAATATATCTAAATAACCCTAAAATAAATTTCCAAGGTCCTTAAAAGACTTGGGGTGAATTTACCAAACACCCTAAGCAAAGGCAGCCCCTTAACATCTTTTGCAGGCAACATCCATGACCCACAAACGATGGGCCGTCTTTCAACAAACGCCCTGTCGATAGGGTGTTGTTGGTTGGGACTCAAACTCTCAAACCTATAGGCTTTCATAGCCAAATGACGGACCAGGTCGACGGGCCGTCGCCTGGTCAACTGGCCGTCGATTAACTCGTCGATTGGTCACTGCTTTTGGCAGTTTTGAGCCAAAGTCTTGGGCCCTCTCTGGGTCCCCTTGTGGGTCCTAGGTGGGGTCGCGCCCAGATGTTAAACTCCTAAACATAGTCCTCTAGGTCTTAGTAACATCTCACATCATTTTTTATTAAAACAAACATGTAAAACTCAGTCAAACACATCAAGTCACACAAGCGCTATCTAAGGCACACCTTCCGAACGTCATGAACGTTCTCGGATGTTTGACCTCCAAACTTGACCAAACTTCACACAATGCCTAAGAACACTTAAGTAACTCATTTTAAAAGAAAATTAACTGAAGAAACACTCACGAGGATCTATTTCACTTTAGTTCGTTTTGGGGCGTTACATTAATCATAAATCAATAATCAACATGATAACAAGACTAAAAAGAAACACTAAATCACAATTCAATAATAGATCATAGCTTAAGACAAGATACTTAGGTCAATTCTCTTCCTAATATAGATTATCTTCTCATGACTAGCATGAAAGACTACGAATCACTCTAATTAGTTAATGATTAATATAACAACATCATTTAATAGTAATTCAATTAATAAACAAGTTAATTGAACTAAATACAACTTAATTTATATCATAATCAAACCTAGGGTTAACGGGTTGAAGGTTATCTTCTACAACCAAGATCAAACCATCAAGATACATCATAACTGAATTAAAATACATGTTAATCTATCCATAATATACAAAATAAGACATAACAAATTAATTTATAACATCAATTTTGTATTGGATGAAAAGCCATTTGAAAGCTCAACTTTGGGAATCAATTTTGAAGGAACCTTTTGAGGAAAGATGTCTCAAAGGTGAATTAGATCTCATAGCTTGTTAATTGAGGAAGAATTGATGGAGAAATCATCCCTTTACAGCCCCCCAAATCCCTCCCCTAGTTAGTCTTCAATGGTGTCTTCCAATAGAGAGAGAAAGAAGAGAGAAGGAAGAGAGTTTGTTTTGAGAGATATAATTAAGCTAATGGGGTTAGGGTCTTTATATGGGGGGGGGGTTAATTAACATAATTAGGCTTTACTAATCCCCTAACTAATGACCTAACCCGTTAATTATTTGATTTGTACTAACATAAAATGTGCAGCAAAAACATGCGACTCACAGACGGAACCCCGTCGACGCCTTGTGGCTCAATCTACGGACCAACCCCCTTCTGTGCTGCATGTCCGTCAATGAGTTCAGAGAGTGTGCAAATGATACATTAGAACAAAATGGCTAAGTATTGGTCTACGGTTGGCATCGACTCCCCGTCGATTGACCATTTGTGGGTGCACAATGTCCATGCAGTGTTGACACCAACGTGCAAGGGTCCTCCTCAAGGGCCCTTGGTTGATTCTTAGGGAGTCATACCCGGACGTTTCAACCATGAGATAACTTAAACACCTATTAACTACCATCCACCAATTTTCATGGATTTTCAACTTCTAAATGCTCGTAATATAGGCTTAGGCACGTTAGTACCTCACTAGAACTAGTTTGCAAACGTCATGGACGTTCTTGGACGTTTTTGTTTATAGACTTCATAAATGACTTATAAACATTAAAATAGTCCTTAAAATAGTTCTTGGACCTCATGTCACTTATGTTAGGATTTAATACACATCTTGGATTTTCGAAGTGTTACACTAAGTAACTAGCATTGATTCCCCCTATCGGCATGACCATATCTTTTTCAAGTAGCTAGCATTGATCCCCCTATCGGCATGAAGCATGTCTTCTTCAAATAGCTAACATCTTTGATCTAATTCCTTATAAATTTTCCCTTTTTTACATATAAAAATGGTTAAAGCAATAAACCAAGTTGATTTTAGAATGCACTTCAAGCAAATTAATGGCCACTTGCGCAACACTGAGCATGAGATAAAAATGTATAAAGTATTGAGACAAGCCGATAGAAGCAAGATATTTTTCATTAATAAATGAAGTATTTTCCATCAAAGCATTTCAAATATGATTACGGATGAAAAGCAGAACAGTGCCCACATAGGTTCGATTGAAAAAGAGGAATGAGGACTGACTTAGATAGTTAGGAAGAGAAGGGATAACTTCGATGCATGGATTGAAAGAGTAGAATCAGTAGAGAATATCCCTTAGCATGGTATTTTGAGAAGCTTTATTTATAGAAGCTTACATTCTTTGTTGTCCAGCCTTCATGTTGAACCTTCAGGGCTGCCCTTTACTTTGGTTCAAGGTGGTCCCTCTGATAGAGTTGTTTCAGAAGTTGGGATTTTAGACAACCCATTTCAGTATCCCTGTTAGCAAGAGCAACTTTCAGAGCTTCCAACACCATCCTGAGTTTCTCATAACATAGAGATTGGTAAAACAAACTTACTCAAGGCCTCCGAGATAAATAGATCAATAATTGAGTAACAAAGAATAAAATTTCATTTCTATTTTTATTTCTTTTCATTTTTTTAAGTATGCACCTTACTATTTAGAATACTTTGAGTTCTCCGAATATCAACTTCTCCCATTTTGAACATCATCTTTTCCACTTCTTTATTTTTCTTGGAGGCCTGGTTCCTCATCACACATAAAAAAATATTCATTTGAAAATTCTCCAGTAAGAATAAAGGGATTAACAATTTGAAGTGTGTTTTGCTAGAGGAGAAAAGAGAATTTTGAAAAACCTTTACCATTTCAAAGTTAATTTATTTCTCTGAGGTAATGGAAAGAAATATGAAATATAAAGAAAGAGAAAGGAAGTATCATTTTGGTACTCAAAAGATGGGACGCTAGTCAGATACCTGATTGACAGACATATTTTATTTTCATCGTTCTCATGCGTAACTCAAATTGCAATGTTAAGAGTGCTAACCTTCGATAAAGAACAAGGTCTCTCTCAGTAGTTTGAATGTGATTGTCTAGATCTGTCGTGACCACCCTTTTCCTTCAGCTCTTTTGCCATGTGTATATACATACAAAAGGTATGAGACTGAATTCACTAAAGCATGCATAATTGAAAAACAAGGATACCTACTCCCTTTGCATAGTCATGAGAGAGTTGATTGCTTCAGGCAAGATAGATTCAATAGGGTTTTAGCAGTCCCAACATTAGTTTGATTATCACAGCCACGTATTCTAAGATCTTCAAGAGGTTGCTTGATCCACAAGAGTTGAGCACATCAAGCTGCACTTGCTACATTCTCTGCCTCAGTTGTTGAAAGAGCTACTTAATCTTGCCTTTCAGTTTCCCGTGAGTAAGATATTAACAACTCGTAAGGTATTGTTTTCATCAACTTGATACCAACATAATCAGTATCACCATGTACGCCAAATCAAACAGTCTCATGATGGACATATAGGATCGAGTCCCTTGTCTTCATCAAACGTCTCAAGATTTTCTCAGCAGCCTTCAAATGTGATTCCTTTGAACAAGAATATAGTCTCTGAACCTGGTTCATCAACATCCAGCTTCACATTATTTCCCATGAGAGTATCAATTATTCTAGGCAGCCATAAAATGAAACTTTTTCAACAACTTTAGCTTCTCTAAATTGGTACCTAGTCCCCATCTTTGATCATACATCAATTGACATGAACATTGTGCTATATGCTTCCCTGTAGCTAAGTCCCTATAAGGTATACACTTGTACTTTCTTAAGGCTTTAGCGATGATATCAGACACTTGATCTTCCATTTTGCAAAGCTTTATGACGACATCACCCTTCTTTATAAACATTGTTTTGACTTCAAGTATGTTCAACCTTTTGAGCAGCTCATTCACATACTTTTCTAGACAATCAAAGGTACCATTAGAGGTTTACAAAATTTCTACCTCTAAGAAGAAGTCTCCCATGGTGCTCATTTGGAACTCACTACCCATGAATGTGGAAAGATCTTCAGACAACAACTTAAAGGGTTTTTTCAAAGATGACATCATTGATATACACTTGAGTGACCAAAAATTCCTTTCGTTGTGATTTCAAAAAGAGCTTTTTAACAATTTTACCTCTTATGAAGTTATTATTGAAGAGGAACTTGGACAACCTATTAGATTGTTGGGAAACCGACTGTCATACTTTGCTTCTTTCAAGAGCTTGATAAAATTCTTCATTCTCACCTTCAGAATTCACAATATTAGTTTGAACTGCATCATCTTTGTTCAGCACTTTGCAGAAGATCGGGTCCCTCATCAGGTTCATAATCTATATTAGTTTTTTTGATATTTCTGGATTCATGAAGAGAATGTTCGCTAGCAAACTCACCATTAAGATCGTCTCTCTGAATCTAAAGCAACCCTTCCATCTAAGAATCATCTTTCTTTTTCAACTTCTTAATTATTCCAAACTCATCAAAAATTACAAGACAACCCTTTTATAAACCTAAAAGCCTTGTAGGAAGAAGAGTGTACCACGACTATTCTTTTATCAATATTGAGATCAACCTTCTCAATAACATCATTTTGGTCACAAAACATGTAGTATTCACCACTTCAACCGAAAGTTCCTTGGAAGATTAGAAGTACACATATTTCACTTAACAGGTGGTATGATCTACTTTTCTTAACACAAGAATTATAAACATTTTCATTTGCAAATTTTATTTTTAGCAGAACGAGGAACAGATCCCTTGACACAATTTTGTTAAGCAGATGAGCCCTCACATGGCCGAGTTTGACTCAATGAGTACTCTCACCTTGACCAAAAGGAGAGTGAGACTTTTATTATGAGCAGAGTTCAAATCAACAACATACATGCCCTTGCATCTCTTTTCAATTAAGATTATCATCTAAGAGAGAAATATCATAACAACCCATTTTTGGACAAACACTTAATTTTATTTCATTCATCACAAATCTATGAAACACTTAAAAGATTTTAATTCAACCATTGACATAATACACATCCTCAATAGTGTGTTGCTTAGATTTACCAATCACGCCTTCACGAAAAAAACATACATTTTCTTTCCATCACCAAATAAGACACCTCCATCTTGAAGTGTCTGGAAAGAGAAGAAGTTTTTCTGTTTCCAATCACGTGCTTTGATCCTCCTCTATTCATGAAATAAAGTTGATTGCTGCTACTTCATCTCGTAAGAATACCATATCACTTGTTAGCCTTGGGAACCCACTTTAGTTGGAGTTCCCAGTAAGCAGATAAAAGAGTGATAAGAGAATTATTTGTCCAGTGATACAAATTAATTTGTTTCAACATAGGATTAGGAGCATGACCAGGTCCCTTCTTCTGCAACTTCTTGTGTTGACCAAGTCACTTGTTCTTCTTGTTGCTCTATTCACCTGGTCCCTTCTTCTTCCTATTCCTCTACTTTGAATATTTTGAATGGTTAAAATAATGAACAATAGCTTTAGAAGTCAATTTTAAAAAGAGTTTTTGAAGTCAAACGTCAAGGGACAACCAAGATGTTTGAAAACTAGTCTTTTGTGTGCTAGTGTGTCCTAGTATGTTGTGCATGATTTTATATGTTGTTCGGAGTCTAAAATCATTAGGGAAGACACTAACAACTAGAGGACCGTGTTTAGGGTCAAAACGCCCGGGTGCGACTCCCCTAGGACATCCTAAGGGTCCTTGAGGAGGACTAAGAACATGGCCATGTTGATACAAAGGAAGCTTGCGACCAGTAGCTCTAGGGATGTGTCCGTGTCACATACTTGCTCCATCCATGACCCTATTGTCCCAAAAATTATTTTCAAATTTCTTCAAGGACACCTCCGCAACTATAACACTCTGAAAGTCTAAGACCTAATCTAGAGTCTCACATGTTGAACAAAGACTTATAACACTGTTTTAAGACCTAAAATAATTTATATAAATCATTTAGGATGTTTTAGAGTCAAAATGTCAAGGAACGTCCATGATGTCCGGTGAATTGTGAAATAGAGGTTAGTGTGCCTTTGCATGTTTCATGGGGTTTTAGGAGTCCAAATTTAGTGAAAATTGGTAGAAAGGTGTTAAACATGTATTAGAGTGTGTTAAGGGTTGAAACATCTGTGTACAACTCCAGAGGACCACCCTAGGACCCTTCCAAAATGCCTAAAAGCTGTCAAATGACAGTGGCTACATATGAGGCCAAACGACAGTCTGTCGTTTGGGCGACGAGGAGTGGATGTCCTCCGTAGGTAATGCCTTAGAAACATCCAAAAAGTGATCAAAAACCAAAGTCTCTGACACCATCGACGGTTTGAAGTATGGGGGGCATGGGCTGGCATCGACTGACCTACGGACCGTAGGTCGGGGTCTCGTAGGTGAGGGCCTAGTTTTAGGCTGTCCAATTTTAAGTAAGTCAATTAATTAGTTAGTTGCTTAGGTGGTAAATTAGAGGTTAGGGGAAGGTTAATTATGTTAGTTAATGGAGTATATAAGACATAACCCTCATTAAACTCACCCAAAACCCCACAATTCCCAAACCCACATCTATCTAACCTTTCTCTTCTCAAACTAAAAACCTTCATTGAAGAAACACTAGGTATCAAAGTTGAGGACGAATTCACCAAGGATTTCATTCCAAATTCGTGGCAAGATCATCACTATGGTATGGTTTCTTTCACTCTTGGGATTCATTTCCCCTAAGAGGCCCTTCCAAAGATGATTTTCAACTTCCCCAAAACTAGAGTTTCAATATAGACATGGGATCGCTTTTCAAAATGAAATTGTTAATCAATTGTGATGAATTATAGTCTTTTATAATTATTTAACTAAGAATTAATTGTCAACTGTTGTTAATTAATCAAGATTGCCCCTTTGAACTCTTGTCTTTTCCCACACTCATTATGTCTTGAAACTCTATAGAAATTGAGAAGGATGATAGCTATATGAATGTGTAGAATAATAATTGTTATGTATTAATTCGTGAATTTACCTTAATCATGCATTGGTTATGTATTATTTGGTAATTGAAGTATGGAGACAATGAAAGGGAAAGAAGGTATAAAGGTTGATTCTTCTTTAATTCAATTATGGAGTATGACTGACTTAGATTGTAATGCTTGTATGTGTAATTTGTGGTTGTGATGTTGATAGAAAGTATTCCTCATCCTAAACCCTAGACTATTAAATTGGATATATTGTATGAAAGTATGTTATGGTATGATTATTATATTATTGAAAGCAGTTTCTCATGATTATAATAAAGTGTTGAGTGAAAGGTTTACTCACTTGTACGTGGTTTCTAAGTGAAAGGGTAGTTCACACTTATGAATACCTATGAGTTATTATGATGATATGTTCACATAGAGGTCTAGAAGAGACTAATGTGATCTTGTATGATGATTATGATGATTGCTAAAGGGAATAAATTCTTACAACTGAAAGGGCATGTAAATGATATGGAGGTCTCACGTTTAGGAAGTCTGGCCTCCCACATAGGTTTCTTCATGTTTAGCAAGTCTAGTTTCACACGATATGTATTGTCTCATGAGATGAAAAACTCCACTTTAGTAAGTTAAGGTTTCTAGTAACAATCTCTGTGACCCTTAACTATGTTCCCACATAGGATTATAGCTTAGTGGATCCACCTAGATAGCTATGTAATATTGGTTACACCTTAGGCAAGTGTTGACCCTCTCTTTTTGGTGTGGGAGGAGAAAACCAGATTCCATATAGCTTACATGGTCTCATGTCGGTTATTTCACTATCTTCCCTAATGTAATATGGGAAATGAATAAGTCAAGTATGTGAACTATTATTAGGGCTTGTCTTAAAGGTCACTTCATAGAGTGAGGGAGGGTATGTTACTTCTCTAACTCATTGCACATGTGGCATCATAAGGGATGGTCTTAGTAGTGGTATTATATGAGTAAGTTGATTTCTTGATATGCAGGTCAAGTTATATGTTAACTTATGAATCAAGCATGTTATGATAAAGTATAAGACTGTTTATTCCTTTATCATTTGGATGTTGATGTAAGCCTACATTGGCATGTTGACTTTGTATTGGCTTTGTCAAAGATTTGTACTCGTGTAGATGGTTCAGTGTGAGACGGAGCTTTAGACTAATTTCTATCTATCTTATGTTGTCTAAATGAGAAGCCTATGTATGCTTCATATGCGAGGAGTCTAAGTAAATTCCACATGTTGTATATGAGGAGTCTATGTAAACCTTACTATATGGATATGTATAAAAAATTTTAAATTTTCCTCACTTTTAACCTATGAAATGTAATGATGAATGCTAAGAGGATAGTCTTAGTTCTCTTCGAGGACGACGACGCCGATTACGTCTAGGTGGTGCTCCCCGGTTATGAAGAGATGCGTACATGTTCCCCAACGATAATTCCAAAAATTAACATTTAGTTTGACTTATTTAAAAGGGTCCAATTGATGTTGGGGTGTTTTGTGCATGGGGGCTGTATTATAAATTAATTTTAGGTCATTATACACTTATTCCCCTATCAAAACCCCAAACCCTCAATTAGAATAAAAAATTCCAAAACCCTCAAAAGTTCTTCTCTTTCAAAATTCTCTCAAGCCACCATATGTCACATCAGGGGATCACCCCCTTGAAGTAAGACGGCATACTTGACCTCTCAGAGGTCTTATACAAGCCCATAGTTATCCTTCATCGCAACGACATAGTAAATTTAGCGGAAAATTTAAAACTTTTCATAACACCTGATATGCTAGAAACTTTACTTCATATACATATAAAAGATAAGTCATAATACATATATAGACTCTTATTCTCTTTGCCATCTTAGACTCAATAACTTAGGAGTACATTAATGACAAGGCCCTTATGACATAATACAAAACTGTACATTACTAAATAGACTTTACAATAAGTACACATGAGGACATCCTTGGACTTAAGGATTCCTTTCCTTGAGCTTGGGAAATCATCTATCAATCTCCTCAATCATAGACCTCCTTTAAGAATCCATGACCTACATTTTGTGTAAAAAGTAGAGAAGAATGGGATTAGCACAAGAATGTACTAAGTATGACAACCATCCAAAAATATGCATTTAAAAGGGACATTTTCTTTGAAATCATACTGCATGCCATTTTGAGTAAATCATCATAAAACCTTTATTAATAACATATATATCATTTTTAATACTTCATAGAAACACAATCAAAGGCCAAACATCATACAAAATCACATACCATCATAGAAGTATAATATCACATAGACATAGTTAACTCAAGACTCTCATCATATAGTCAACAAGGTCAATATCACGCATAAAGACTCATATCATGCACATCTTCATAACAAGTAGACAAATACTACAATGTCATGCATAGGGAACACATACATAGTGATATGCATTAGAACACCTTCCTAGAACATCCTAAGGAGCTAGTTGCGCAATATCTAGATGGTTTCATTACTTCAACCTATCCTAAGTAACCTCCCTCAAGTCATTCTATTTAGGGTCCTAGTCATTTAACTTCCATTGTCCATTTTACATTAGGGAAACTATAGCCTTAACCTACATAGACCATGTGATGCTAAACATGGAATCCGGTGTCATAGAACCCCACACCGATAAAGGGTGGTCTACCGGCCAAAGTAGACCCCATCATAAACATAGCTTTCTAGGTGGATCCAATAACAAGTATCCTATGGTGGCAACATAGTTACGGAACTTGGAGGTACATGTGAAAACCCTCTTTATGCCAAGATTAGGCATTGTAGTTATTCACTTATGGAAACCCTATTTATGCTCATTGACGCATTGTGGTTATCCACCTCATGAGATTTATGGTGACCTATCTTCCTACCATGGGAAGGGACACACACTCATTTCAAGTTCACTCGGTGCTAAGCTAAGTTCCCTTTATTGAAAACCTTTATTATATTTTTGCTTTATAAATCATAGGTTTAGGAAAGTCATCCCCTCATATGCTTAACTCATAGGTCATAGATGGAAGTTCATCAACCTACATCATGTAAAGAATCCATTCACATGAATATAACATATGTAAAGCATAATCTAGTTTAGGGTACACATGAATACACAAACGAAGGCCCCTCTCTTGACTAGATCTTCATACATGTGTATGAGTGTATACAAAGATGTGAGAAAACCTTTCACATAACCCAAATGTCACACATGTTCATATATCAATGCATGAGTCTATAGGCATAACTATATGAACAATCCTTTCATATAAACCCACTAAGACACTATGCATATTCATACTTCATCCTTTCATATACATCATATTCATAACATGTTCATATATTCATTTTTCATATACATAGAAACCAAACCTAGGAACTATCCTATCAAGATACACATGTGCAATGTATAGACAAGGTCCCATACCCTTGCCCATACTAGTACACCTATCAAGTCATCCTAGTAAGGAATACATGGCATACTTCACATACATATACTTTACATTCATAGTAGTAGACATTAGTGAATATGAGAACAACTTTCATTTAGACACCATGGCCTATGCTACTTGTAACATGCAAGTAAGTCAGAGTGTGTACATTGGTCAACATGATCACTTAATGTCTATCAATTACTCCATGAGGCAGAAACCCTCTTAGACCACATTATACTTCCAAGAACATACCACACAACACATAATAGCATAGGAGGCAAGACAATATAAACATATAACAAAGACTCCTAACTTTAGAAATTTACTCTTTCATATAAGGGGTACATGGGTAGGCGCCACTAACTATTTTAGCACCTCATTGGCAGCACCTATACAATACCCTAGCATGAATATATGCATGCTCATACAATAGCCACACAATCTAGATCACAACTAGATAGGAAGATAGGCACAATTACATCATAAAGTGATCATCTAAATCACTAAATCATATATTCATCACTTTGACTTCAAGACCATGGTCAACACATATATAATGAAAATAAAGTCAACACTGCCACCATAAGTGGACCATACCACACAATGCCATACAAGGCTTCATCAATATTTCTATAAAGAAGTAGAGAAGTAGAAGAGTAGAAGGAATAAGCATTCTTACCAACTCCTAGACCTTTGATCCTCGTTGATCAATACACCTTGTCTGCAAACAATTCATTTATATGGAAGTAGATAAATGTACTTCAAACATATAAGAAACCATGTACAAGTCGCTACAAGATTATACTATAACATAATACAAAAGATCAACTTACTAGGAAAGTACAATAACATAGATCATTAGCTAATTTCCCTTACATTGATTTAGATCATATTTCATACATATTATGAGTCTAAGGAAGTATATAAATCTACCTTTAACCATATTGAAATCATAATTACATACCCTCAAGATTAAGGTTACAACATAGGCATTTAGGCTTATCGATTTGCTAGAGTATAGAAGTCTTTACCAATACAATGAACTCTCTAAGGCTCGAATCATCATTCATATTTTATCAATAATACACTCATTAGGAAGTAGATAATTCAGTAAGAAATCAAGAAGAAACCATTCTTGATATAACGACAACACAAGATCCATCACACACTTAGCCTTTTGACTTCATAGCCTAAAGAAATCTAGATCAATTCATGCAAGCCTTTCTTAGATTGTTCATTAAGAATTTATACCTACAAAATTCATCCATTATATCACCCTAAAACAGTATCTACAGCAGTTCATACATAACCACAACCTTACACAAACGATTCCACAATCTACTTCAACATAACATGTCGAAACATAGGTTATTCATGTTCAAATCTTCATATATTTAACATCATGGACTAATAATCATAAATTCACCATCAATTAACGTAAATGACAATAAAAACAAGCAAATAAACGAAAGAGAATCACCATTTAATCAAGAAGAAGCCATAATCATAAAGCCCATGCAAGAGCTAAACCAATTTTTGAAGGAACATGGTTTCATCGTGCAATTGGAGTGAAATCACATTCAAATCTTTGTATTTACTTCAATTCATCATGTTTTAATAATTAAAAAGGTTTTGAGAAAGAACCCATGGTTAGATTGGAAGATTGGAAACTTGATTATAAGATTTCTTTGAAAAACATTGAGAATAGCTCTATAGATGAAAAGATAACTAGAGATGAAGATCACCATTGATTAGTTGAAAACCTCTTAAACTTGATGGATGATTCATCCACAGAAAATCCAGCTTGAATCTGTTCTTAAGCTTCACCAACAATGGTTGTTTTAGAGAGAACATTTTTGGAGGGAAAGGTTTCAATCTTGTGAGAGGATTCTAGAATGGGGCGATCACGTTTTTGATGACTTATATACACCCACAATCACTTAAATAACCCATTAATAATAAGGTTAAGACGTGGGGGTGAATTTACCATTCACCCCTTTAATGAAACAGACGCAGGCTGCGACCTGCAGGCCACCCACGACGAAGGCAGTGACGGGGTTTCACAACCGTGACGGACCGTCACAGGCCTGTGGGGTAACTCATTGGACACTGCCCAGGCAGTGTCTTAGGCAGCTTTTGGTCCTTCTTTTGGGGCCTCTTTGGGGCCCTTTAGAAGTCGTACCCGGACGTTTTTAACTTGATTACGAACCTTAACAAGTTAGAGAACTTCCACATAAATTTCATCCAAAACAAAAACCTATAAGAAGTCCAAACAGACTTGGTCCCAACATGACATACGGTGAACGTCTTAGGGTCTATCTATCGAACGCCTTGGACGTTCTTGGGCGTTTGACCTCCAAACTTCACGAAACTTCATATAAGAACATTAAAAATCATTTAAAACCATTTCAAGACTTATTAGTCTTATTTAATACAGATTTTTGCATGCATAAACACATGAGGCACATAAGCGACTAGTCATCGAACGTCTTGGTCGTCCCTTGACGTTCGACTTCCAAATCACTTCAAACTTTGCACACTGATACTAAACCATATAATAAGACATTAGAACATTATAAAATCATGAAACACCCATAAAAACATATAACCACATATTAGGCATCTAGGTGACTTAGTCGTCGAACGTCTTCGTCGTCCTTTAACGTTCGAATTCCAATATCTCTAATATTTTAGATACTTCCTATATACTATATTTTAATCATATTTAGGATATTAGAACTTTAAGAAATACATGTTAGTCTCTATAGACCTTATCCCATTTTCGGGGTCTTACAATATCCCCCACTTGGGAACATTCCTCCTCGAATGACACTTAGGGCTCTTTAATCACAACAAGGACTTCGATGCATATAAGTGCAGTTCATAACATTAATAACATCATCAAGTCATTTTAGCACTCAATGCAGACAAGCAAGCAAAACCAATACTCATTCACTCTTTAATGTATCAAACACAAATGTCCTTTTCATGTTCATAGGAGAACATCGCTCTCCTAATGATAACATGATCATTACAAAAAAATCTTGATGAGAACATCCCTCTCCTAATGATAACATGATCATTACAATAAAATCTTGAAAACCTACTCATAGGAAGATCATAACCCATACTCGAAGTTACTTAAGCACTCATACTTCAATTCACATAAACTTGAGTTAAGTTAAATAACAACGATCTTCATTAGTTAGACCTAGTGCCATAAAGGTCATACTCAATCATACCATACTTAGTGGTGTACATGGAGGAATGTCCTTCTCCTCAACACACTTACAAGTATCATGAGTTTTACACCTTATCAAGTACAAGGTCAAATTTATTTAAAAATGCGAAATTCTAAACTTTTAATCAAGACATGCTCATGGTTCCTTCCTAGTGAAGTCTAAGTGGCAAGTCATACCAAGTACATCACAACAAAATAGGAAGCCATTCCACAAATTTCTTTTCTTCACATAATACTCACACTTTAGTAAGCCTCATTTTGGAAAAATAACACAAATTATAGGCACACACATGGAAAATTAGCTAAACATGCTTTCACTTTTCATGAATGAGCCTACAATTATGCATTCCAAATCATGAAAGTCACATAGTTTTCAAGAGACAACATAATTCATTTTAAAGAGACTCAACTTTTCTTTTTAAGGCTTAACATTTTACCTCACAAGTGACTATCACCATGTTTCTTATCTCATCTCATAAAGTCAAATTCACAATTAGCATATAAAAATTCAAATCAATATGAGAAAACATGGACTTTATCAGAAATTTTCCTTCATGCTCTATGAAAAATTCACCATGCCTCCAAGATGATGTCAATCAATTTATACCAATCATATAAAGGTCATGCAATTCACACTTTATGCAAGACTATATTCATGACCAAGCTTACTAAGAATTCATTATTTTCCAATTCAAGTAAGAATAAAGGACAATGTAGACATTTTCTACAACCTCACTACTAAAACACCATCCCCCGCTTAGGGTAAACCCAATTAAGAGCAACTTAACCCAACCTATAGAGGATCTTAACTACACAACCTTCATTTTCATCACTTAAAGTGATTACTACTTTAGAGGAATTTTCATTAATTCAATTTAGAAACACTAAGGCATTCTAAACCTTATCATTTTAGGCAAATCATCCTTAACCACCAATTCTGATCATACTATTGAATGCACATAAGGTCTTTCGACAATGCAATAGACACTAAGGTCATACATAATTTGAGGGAAACGACAAGAAGGTTCATAACACAATAAGAAGTTAAGAAATAACTGTACGACTCATCATGTCATAAGACTCTCATTCTTTATTTCCAAATAGCAAAAATCCTTTCCACATTCATTATCATGTTCATATACATCAATTCTACACATATTTCAACAGCATCCAATCAAAGGACAATTTAGTTGGTTCTCCCAACATGTTACAATAAGTTTCCTAGTCTTTATAGTGAGCATACTTCCAAATATCCGGAAATGCAACATTTAGACATTTGATGGAACAAACATGGAAATATAAGATAAAAGATTTACCAAACTCATCCTTCATAAGCATGCATACTATCTTTACAACTAGGATCAAGCCTCTATAATGGGGATCCAATTTACACTAGCAATCTCTTATATACAAAATGAGACAATGCACACTTCTAATCACATACATTCATAGGATAGCATGCTTCCATAGGTAGTTATTAAACATTCCAAGTTCAAATCCTAGTATTTGCCTACCATCATACAAAACCATATAGGAATACAAAAATCTAAGAGAATTCACCTTAACCACCATAACTTCTAGCATGCTTTAACTATATCATGACATATATTATTCGACATATGTTGCTATTTCACATAGATTTCATATATTGCCATAATTGGCATCACATCATCAAATAAGAGATATTTTATACACAGTAAGGTAAGATTACAAATCAACATCCCCATAGAGTTAACATGTGCAATGATCAAGTAAAGCCCCATAACCCTACTAAATCAAGTAACCCAACTGGAACTACAATTAGCACCATACTCCACTCATCTATAACCTTTATGCATGCATAACTCCATATCTTTGGCACACTAGGCTATTTACATGTCTATAAGCATAGAGATCATCACATAAGGACATTTACATTTATCGTCATACACATACATAATATTAACCTCTTAAGGTCTCTATCAAGGCAAACTAGTGCAAGACATAGATAGAGTACCATACCCATACCTAAATTTAGTTAACCCTTCAAGTCGCTTTATTTAGTTTAAACATCATCAAATAAGGATAGGTATCACCTTCAGACATACTCATTCAAACCATAAAACAAAGATAAGGATTTTAAACTCACCTTTTCTCGCTCAAGCATACAACAATCTCATCCAAGCAATCACATCTAAAATACCACTAGACAATAAAACATAAGAGAGAGATTTTATAGAGTTAAGTTCTATTGAACGACATGAGAATGATGAAGAAGGGAAAATTTATCGTCCTATTGCCTCTCGTACCATTTGATGTGTCGCGATTCACCACTAATGATACACGAATCTACTACACGTGGCAATATGAGACTTCTTGGACCTAAGACCACTTTGTAAACCTCGTGCTCTGATACCATATTTGTCACGTCTGGGGAGCACCCCCTAGAAGTAACACGGTGTACTTGACCTCTCAGAGGTCTTATACAAGCCTATAGTAATCATTCATCGCAACGACATAGTAAATTTAGCGGAAAATAAAAAATTTTCATAGCACCCCATATGCTAGAAACTTTACTTCATATACATATAAAATATAAGTCATAATACATATATAGATTCTAAGTCTCTTTGCCATCTTAGACTCAATAACTTTGGAGTACATTAATGACAAGGCCCTTATGAAATAATACAAAACTATACATTACTAAATAGACTTTACAATAAGTACACATGAGGACATCCTTGGACTTAAAGATTCCTTTACTTGAGCTTGGGAAATCATCTATCAAGCTCCTCAATCATAGACCTCCTTTAAACATCCATAACCTACACTTTGTGTTAAAAGTAGAGAAGAATGGGATTAGCACAAGAATGTATTAAGTATGGCAACCATGCAAAAACATGCATTTAAAAGGGACATTTTCTTTGAAATCATACTTCATGCCATTTTGAGTAAATCATCATAAAACATTTATCAGTAACATATATATCATTTTTAATACTTCATTGAAACACAATCAAAGGCCAAACATCATACAAAAGCACATACCATCATAGAAGTATAATATCACATAGACATAGTTAAGTCAAGACTTTCATCATATAGTCAACAAGGTCAATATCGTGCATAAAGACTCATATCATGCACATCTTCATAACAAGTAGACAAATACTACAATGTCATGAATAGGAAACACATACATAGTGAAATGGATTAGAACACCTTGCTAGAACTTCCTAAGGAGCTACATGTGCAATGTCTAAATGGTTTCATTACTTCCACCTATCCTAAGTAACCTCCCTTAAGTCATTCTACTTAGGGTCCTAGTCACTTAAGTTCCATTGTCTAATTTTTTTAGGGAAACTATAGCCTTAACCGACAGAGACCATGTGATGCTAAACATGGAATCCGGTGTCATAGAACCCCACACCGATAAAGGGTGGTTTACCGGCCAAAGTAGAACCCATCATAAACATAGCTTTCTAGGTGGATCCAATAGCTAGTATCCTATGGTGGCAATATAGTTATGGAACTTGGAGGTACATGTGAAAACCCTTTTTATGCAAAGATTAGGCATTGTAGTTATTCACTTATGGAAACCCTATTTATGCCCATTGAGGCATTGTGGTTATCCACCTCATGAAATTTATGGTGACCTACCTTCCTACCATGGTAAGGGACACACACTCATTTCAAGTTCACTCGGTGCTAAGCTAAGTTCCCTTTATTGAAAACCTTTATTATATTTTTTCTTTATAAATCATTGGTTTAGGAGAGTCATACCCTCATATGCTTAACTCATAGGTGATAGATGGAAGTTCATCAACCTTCATCATGTAAAGAATCCATTCACATGAATATAACATATGTAAAGCATCATCTAGTTTAGGGTACACATGAATACACCATTCAAGGCCCCTCTCTTGACTAGATTTTCATACATGTCTATGAGTGTATACATAGATGTGAGGAAACCTTTCACATAACCCATAATGTCACACATGTTCATATATCAATGTCTGAGTTTATAGGCATAACTATATGAGCAATCCTTTCATATAAACCCACTAAGACACTATTCACATTCATAACTCGTCCTTTCATATTCATAATATGTTCATATATTCAGCTTTCATATACATAGAAACCAAACCTAGGAAATATCCTATCAAGATACACATGTGCAATCTATAGACAAGGTCCCATACTAGTACACCTATCAAGTCGTTATAGAAAGGAATATATAGCATACTTCACATACATATACTTTACATGCATAGTAGTAGACATTAGTGAATATGAGAACAACCTTTCATTTGGACACCATGACCTATGCTACTTGTAACATGCATGTAAGTCAGAGTGTGTGTAAATTGGTCAACGTGATCACATAATGTCTATCAATTACTCCATGAGGCAGACACCCTCTTAGACCACATTATACTTCCAAGAACATACAACACAACACATAATAGCATAGGAGGCAAGACAATATAAATATTATAACAAAGACTCCTAACTTTAGCTGGTTACACTTTCATATAAGGGGTACATGCGTAGGGGCCACTAAACATTTTAACACATTAATGGAAGCACCTATAAAATACCCTAACATTAATATACGCATGATCATACAACATCCACACAACCTAGATCCAAATAGTTAGGAAGATAGGAACAATTACATCATTAAGTGATCATCTAAATCTCTAAATCATATATTCATTACTTTGACTTCAAGTCCATGGTCAACACATATATAATTAAAATAAAGTAAACACCGCCACCATAAGTGGACCATACCACACAATGCCATACAAGGATTCATCAACATTTCTATGAGGAAGTAGTGAAGTAGAAGAGTAGAGGGAATAAGCATTCTTACCAACTCCTCCACCTTTTATCCTTATTGATCAATACACCTTGTCTACAAACAATTCATATATATGGAAGTAGATAAATGTACTTCAAACATATAAGAAACCATGTACAAGTCGCTACAAGAGTATACTATAACATAATACAACACATCAACATACTAGGAAAGTAGAATAACATAGATCATTATTTAATTTCCCTTACATTGATTTAGATCATATTTCATACATATTATGTGTCTAAGTAAGTAGATAAACCTTCCTTTAACCATATTGAAATCATAATTACATACCCTCAAGAATAAAATTACAACATAGGCATTTAGGCTTATCGATTTGCTAGAGTATAGAAGACTTTACCAATACAATGAACTCTCTAAGGCTCCAATCATCATTAATATTTTATCAACAATACACTCATTAGGAAGTAGATAATTCAGTAAGAAATCAAGAAGAAACCATGCTTGATATAACGACAACACAAGATCTATCACACACTTAGCTTTTTGACTTCATAGCCTAAAGGAATCTAGATCAATTCATGCAAGCCTTTCTTAGAATGTTCATTAAGGATTTATACCTACAAAATTTATCCATTATATCACCCTAAAACACTAGCTATAGAAGTTCATACATAATCACAACCTTACACAAATGATTCCACAATCGACTTCAACATAACATGTAGAAACATAGGTTATTCATGTTCAAATCTTCATATATTTAACATCATGGACTAATCATCATAAATTCACCATCAATTCACGTAAATGACAATAAACACAAGCAATTCAACGTAAGAGAATCACCATTTAATCAAGAAGAAGCCATAATCATAAAGCCCATGCAAGACCTAAACCAATTTTGGAAGGAACATGGGTTCATCATGCAATTGGAGTGAAATCACGTTCAAATCTTTGTATTAACTTCAATTCATCATGATTTAATCATTAAAAACGTTTTGACAAAGAACCCATGGATAGATTGGAAGATTGGAAACTTGATCATAAGATTTCTTTGAAAAACATTGAGAATGGCTCTCTAGATGAAAAGATAACTAGAGATGCAGATCACCATACCTTTGATTAGTTGAAAACCTCTTAAACTTGATGGACGATTCATCCATAGTAAACCCAGCTTGAATATGTTCTTGAGCTTCACCAATAATGGTGGTTTTAGAGAGAATATTTTTTGGGGGAAAGGTTTCAATCTTGTGAGAGGATTCTAGAATGGGGCGATCACGTTTTTGATGACTTATATACACCCACAATCACTTAAATAACCTATTAATAATCAGGATAAGACGTGGGGGTGAATTTACCATTCACCCTTTTTATTGAAACAGACGCAGGCTGCCACTGCAGGCCACCCGCGACAAAGGCAGTGACGGGGTGTCACATCCACGACGGACCGTCACAGGCCTCCGTCGTGGGGTACTTCATTGGACACTTCCCAGGCAGTGTCTTAGGCAGGTTTTTGTCCTTCTTTTTGGGCCTCTTGTGGCGCCCTTTAGATGTCGTACCCGGACTTTTACGATGTGATTACGAACCTTAACAAGTGATAGACCTTCCACATAAATTTCATCAAAAATAAACACCTATAAGACGTCCAAACAGCCTTGGTCCCAACTTGACATACGATGAACGTCTTAGGGGCTATCTTTCGAACGCCTTGGATGTGCTTGGGCGTTTGACCTCCAAACTTCACGAATCTTCATATAAGAACATTAAAAGTCATTTTAATCCATTTTAATACCTATTAGTATCATTTGATACAGATTTTGGCATGCATAAACACATGAGGCACATAAGCGACTAGTCGTCGAACGTCTTGGTCGTCCCTTGATGTTCGACTTCCAAATCACTTCAAACTTTGCACACTGCCTCTAAACCATATAATAATACATTTTAGAACATTATAAAATCATGAAACACCCATAAACACATAGAACCACATATTAGGCATCTTGGTGACTTAGTCGTCGAACGTCTTCGTCGTCCCTTAACGTCCGACTTCCAATACCTCTAATATTTTAGATACTACCTATATACTATATTTTAATCATATTTAAGATATTAGAACTTTAAGAAATACATATTAGTCTCTAGACACCTTATATCATTTTTGGGGTCTTACAATATCCCCCACTTGGGAACATTCCTCCTCGAATGACACTTAGGGCTCTTTAATCACAACAAGGACTTCAATGCATATAAGTGCAGTTCATAACATTAATAACATCATCAAGTCATTTTAGCACTCAATGCACACAAGAAAGCAAAACCAATACTCACTCACTCTTTAATGCATCAAACACAAAGGTCCTTTTAATGTTCATAAGAGAACATCCCTCTCCAAATCATAACACGATCATTACAAGAAAATCTTGAAAATCTACTCATAGGAAGATCACAACCCATACTCAAAGTTACTTAAGAACTCATACTTCAGTCACATAAACTTGAGTTAGTTAAATCACAACGATCTTCATTAGTTAGACCTAGTGCCATAAAGGTCATACTCAATCATATCATACTTAGTGGTGTATATGGAGGAATATCCTTCTCCTCAACACACTTACATGTATCATGAGTTTCAAACCTTAGCAAGTACAAGGTCAAATTTCTTTAAAAATGAGAAATTCTCAACTTTTAATAAAGACATGCTCATGGTTCCTTCATAGTGAAGTCTAAGTGGCAAGTCACACCAAGTAAATAACAACAAAATAGGAAGTCATTCCACAAATTTCATTTCTTAACATAATACTCATCCTTTAGTAAGCCTCATTTTGGAAAAATAACACAAATTATAGGCACACACATGGACAATAAGCTAAACATGCTTTCACTTTTCATGAATGAGCCTACAATTATGCATTCCAAATCATAAAAGTCACATAGTTTTCAAGAGACAACATAATTCATTTTAAAGAGACTAAACTTTTCATTTTAAGGCTTAACATTTTACCTCACAAGTGACTATTACCATGTTTCTTATCTCATCTCATAAAGTCAAATTCACAATTAGCATATAAAATTGCAACTCAATATGATTCATCCATAGAAAACCCAGCTTGAATCTGTACTTGAGCTTCACCAACAACGCTGGTTTTAAAGAGAACATTTTTGGACGGAAAGGTTTCAATATTGTGAGACGATTCTAGAATGGGGTGATCACATTTTTGATGACTTATATACACCCACAATCACTTAAATAACCCCTTAATAATCAGGTTAACACGTGGGGTGAATTTCCCATTCACCGCTTTAATGAAACAGACGCAGGCTGCCAATTGCAGGCCACCCACGACAAAGGCAGTGACCGGGCTTCACAGACACGACGGACCGTCACAGGCCTCCGTCGTGGGGTACTTCATTGGACACTGCCCAGGCAGTGTCTTTGGCAGCTTTGGGTCCTAATTTTGGGGCCTCTTGTGGGGCCCTTTAGAAGTCGTAGCCGGACGTTTCCAACGTGATTATGAACCTTAACAAGTTATGGACCTTCCACATAAATTTCATCCAAAATAAACACCTATAATACGTCCAAACAGCCTTGTCCCCAACATGACATACCATGAACGTCTTAGGGGCTATCTTTCAAACGCCTTGGACGTTCTTAGGAGTTTCGCCTCCAAACTTCATGAAACTTCATATAACAACATTAAACATCATTTTAAAACATTTCAAGAATTATTAGTCTCATTTCATACAGATTGAGGCATGCATAAACACATGAGGCACATAAGCGACTAGTCGTCGAATGTCTTGGTCGTCCCTTGACGTTCGACTTCCAAATCACTTCAAACTTTGAACACTGAGTCTAAAACATATAATATGACATTTTAGAACATTATAACATTATGAAACACCCATAAAAACATCGAACCACATATTAGGCATCTAGGTGACGTAGTCATCGAACGTCTTAGTCATCCCTTAACGTTCGACTTCCAATACCTCTAATATTTTAGCTAATGCCTATATACTATATTTTAAGCATATTTAGTACATTAGATATTTAATAAAAACATGTTAGGCTCTAGACACCTTATCTTATTTTTGGGGTCTTACACCATATTCCCCTATAAAAAACCCCCAAACTCTCAATTAAAATAAAAAATTCCAAAACCCTCAAAAGTTCTTCTCTTTCAAAATTCTCTCAATCCACCATTGAAGGTCAAGGTCTTGGAGCTTGCTAGGAAGGATAGTTTCAAATGATTTATTCTCAATTTTTGTTGGTTTCTTGAAGAATAAGGTGTGGGAGTTCTTTATCAAAAGCTAGCTATCACCTTAGAGCAAATTTCAAAATGATTTCAAAGTTTATGAAAAGGTACAGTTTTCACTCTAACTCAAGGGTTCTTGCATGAACCAATTTCAAATCATTACATATGATATTATTGATGTTAAATTGAAGTCTTCTAATGTAAAACTCCATGAATCCTTGATCTTCTCAAATCCCCAAATTTGTCTTAGGAAGTGAGTCTATTGCTTATGATCTAATGTTGATGGAATTGTGGTTATCATGAGTTGTATGGTTGATTTCTATTTTTATTTATACTATTATATGTTAAATTGTTGGAGATGTTAAGGTATAGTGATATTGGCTTTTGGAAAAGGGTAAGTTGACCTGATTCCTTAATAATGTAGAATTGATATAAAATTGCTCTTGTGTGGTATGATCCATTTATGGTGGCGGTGTTTACTTCTTGTTCTTATTGTGATCATGGCCTTGTAGCATTATTATGTGAATTCTAGTAGTATAATGTTATGGTATATGCGAAGGTGTAATATGAAGTTAGTTATATGAAGTAATGTGAATATGTGTGCGGTGTTATGGAATACATGAATACATATAATGAGGTTATTATGTGATATATGGGTGATCTTATGGAATGTTCATAATGTGGAGGGGTTCATGTGATATTGAAGTGATCTTGTATAAAGTTATGTGATATTGTGAGTGAAATCATGTTTGTCTAAATGTTGGCATGTGATGATAATAGACTATGAAGAGTCTTTATACGTTGATATGATTCTTTTTTAGGTAAACCTAGTTGTCCCTACTTGATACATGAAAGTTTTGTTGAATGTGATCTCTTGACTTTGTAATCATCCTTTCTTGAGAATGAATGAATGACTTAAAGGATGAGAGAATGAAAGAATGAAAGAATTATTGAAAGTCTAGGATCGATAGACCTTAGTTGGTGCCCTTCCTTGATGATGATGAGGTATTTAGAGCATGTCTTGAATCGGTAGATCTAAGAATGGTGCCCCTTCTTGATGAGTCTAGAACCTTAAATGAATATCCAAACCTTGAATATGAAAAGATGGTTTATAATGAAGTAAATCGGATAGACCTAGCATGGTACCCCTTTCATGAATGAGCTATCCTCATGAACCTTGATCTACAACCCTTGTGGACCCTTTCTTGGTAGTGGTATTATGAGTTGGTAGGACTTAGAAATAGTACCTTCTAAAATACTCTAATGTGAATGATTTTAATCTATGATAACCAAGGCAAAGAATCTAGTGGATATGCTTATGGTTTTCACGACCGGGGATCACCCCCTAGAAGTGACATGGCGTACATGACCTCTCGGAGGTCTTATACAAGCCCATAGTTATCATTCATCGCATCGACATAGTAAATTTAGCGAAAAATTTAAAACTTTTCATAGCACCTCATATGCTAGAAACTTTACTTCATATACATATAAAATATAAGTCATAATACATATATAGAATCTAAGTCTCTTTGTCATCTTAGACGCAATAACTTTGGAGTACAGTAGAGACACGACCCTTAAGACATAATACAAAACTATACAATATTTAAAGACTTTACAATAAATACACATTAGGACATCCTTGTATTTAAGGATTCCTTTTCTTGAGCTTGGGAATCACCTATCAAACCCTTCATCATTCAAGACATCCTTTAAGCATCCATAACCTACACTTTGTGTAAAAAGTAGAGAAGCATGGGATTAGCACAAGAATGTACTAAGTATGGCAACCATGCAAAAACATGCATTTAAAAGGGAAATTTTCTTTGAAATCATACTTCATTCCATTTTGAGTAAATAATCATAAAACTTTTATCAATATCATATATATCATTTTCATACTTCATAGAAACACAATCAAAGGACAAACATCATAGAAAACCGCATACCATCATAGAAGTATAATATCACATAGACATAGTTAAGTAAAGATCTTCATGATATAGTCAACAAGATAAACATCATGCATACAGACTCATATCATGCACATCTTCATAACAAGGAGACAAATACCACAATGTTATGCATAGGGAACACATATATAGTGACATGCATTAGAACACCTTCCTAAAACTTCCTAAGGAGCTACTTGTGCAATGTCTAAATGGGTTCATTACTTCCACCTATCCTAAGTAACCTTCCTTAAGTCATTATATTTAGGGACCTAATCATTTAAATTCCATTGTCAATTTCACTTTGTGGAAACAATAGCCTTAACCGATATAGACAATGTGATGTTAAACATGGAATCCGGTGTCATAAAACCCCACACCGATAAAGGGTGGTCTACCGGCCAAAGTAGAACCAAATGAAACATATTTTTCTAATTGGATCCACTAGCTAGTACACTATGATGGCAACATAGTTATGGAACTTGGAGGATATCTTGGAAACATCCCTCTATGCCCTTGGTCTATGAGGCTTTCCACCTCATGAGATTTATGGTAGACCTACCTTTCCACAATGGAAGGGGACACAAACTCATATTCAAGTTCACTCGGTGCTAAACTAAGTTCCCTTCATTGAAAACCTTTATTATATTTTTACTTTATAAATCATAGATTTAGGAGAGTCATCTCGTCATATGCTTAACTCCTTAACTCATTGGTCATAGATGGAAGTTCATCAACCTAAATCATGTAAAGAATACATTCACATGAATATAGAATATCTAAAGCATCATCTAGTTTAGGGTACACATGAATACACCATTCAAGGCCCCTCTCTTTACTATATCTTCATACATATGTGTGTGTGTATACATATATGTGAGCAAACATTTCACATAACACATAATGTCACACATGTTCATATATCAATGCATAAGTCTATATGTGTACCTATATGAGCAATCCTTTCATATCAACACTTCAAGACACTATGCACATTCATACTTCATAATCTCATATACTCAACATCATAGAATATAAGTCATATTCATAACATATTCATAATGTCATCTTTCATATACATAGAAACCAAACAGAGGAACTATCCTATCAAGATACACATGTGCAATGTATAGACGAGGTCCCATACCCTAGCCCATGCTAGTACACCTACCAAGTCATCCTAGCAAGTAATATATAACATACTTCATATACATATACTTTACATGCATAGTAGTAGACATTGGTGAATACGAGAACAACCTTTCATTTAGACACCATAAACTATACTACTTGTAACATGCACGTAAGTGAGAGTGTGTACATTGGTCAACATGATAACATAATGGCTATCAATTAATCCTTGAGGCAGCCACACTCTTAGAACACATTATACTTCCAAGAACATACCACACAACACATAATAGCATAGGAGGCAAGACAATATAAACATTATAACCAAGGGTCCTAACTTTAGCTATTTACACTTTCATATAAGGGGTACATGGGTAAGGGCTACTAACAATTTTAACACATCAATGGAAGCTCCTATAAAATACCCTAACATTAATGTACGCATGCTCATACAATAGACACACAACCAAGATCACAACAAAATAGGATGATAGGCACAATTACATCATAAGGTGATCATCTAAATCTCTAAATCATATATTCATCAATTTTCCTTCAAGGCCATGGTCAAAACATATATAATGACAATAAAGTAAACACCGCCACCATAAGTGGACCATACCACACAATGCCATGCAAGGCTTCATCAACATTACTACAAAGAAATAGAGAAGTAGAAGAGTTGAGGGAATAAACATTCTTACCAATTTCTCAACCTTTGATCATCATTGATCAACACTCCTTATTCATCAATAATTAACATATATGGAAGTAGCTAAATGTACTTTAAACACATAAGAAACAAGGTACAAGTCGCTACAAGATTATACTATAACATAATACAACACATAACCATACTGGAGAAGTAGAATAACATAGATCATTAGCTAATTTCCCTTGCATTGATTTAGATAATATTTCATACATATTATTAGTCTAAGGCAGTATCTAAACCTACATTTAACCATATTAAAATCATAATTATATACCCTCAAGATTAAGGTTACAACATAGTCATTTTGGCTTATCGATTTGCTAGAGTATAGAAGACTTTACCAATACTATGAACTCTCTAAGTAGTTGATCATAATTCATATTTTATCAACAATATACTAATTATGCAGTAGCTAATTGGTAATAAATCAACAAGAAACCAAGCTTGATATAGTGACAACTCAAGATCCATCACACACTTAGCTTTTTGACTTCATAGCCTAAAGGAATCTAATCAATTCATGTAACCCTTTTTTAGATTGTTCATTCAGGATTTATACCTAAAAAAATTCATCCATTGTATCACCCAAAAAAAGTAGGTAGAGCAGTTCATGCATAATCAAAACTCTACCAACGGATCTCACAATCTACTTCAAGGCAATATGTAGAAACATAGGCTATTCATGTTAAAATCTTCATATATTTATCATCATGGAATTATCATCATAAATTCATGTAAATAATAGCATATACAATCACTTTAACGTAATAGAATCGTAATTCAGTCAATAACAAATCAAGATCATAAGGCCCATGCAAGGCTAAATCATTTTGGTTATATTGCATGGGTTCATCATGCAATTTGATTGAAAAACACTTATGAAATAGTATATAATCATAAATACACTCATATTATGCCTTTGAAATAAGTTTAGGAAAGAACCCATGGAAGATTGAAGAAGAAAGTGTTTGATCATATTTTTCTCTTTTGAAATCTTTGAAAATGGCTCTCTAGATGAAAAGATAACTAGAGATGAAGATCACCATACCTTTGTATAGTTGAAAACCTCTTAAACTTGATGATTAATCCATGGAAAACCCAGCTTGAATTTGTTCTTGAGCTTCACCAACAATGGTGGTTTCTAGAGAGAGTATTTTAGGAGGGAAAGGTTTCAATCTCGTGAGAGGATTCTAGAATGGGGTGATCACGTGTTTGATGACTTATATACACCCAAAAATATCTAAATAAACCTATTATAGTCAGTTTAGGACGTGGGGTAAATTTCCCATTCACCCCTTTAATGAAACAGACGCAGGCTGCCAGTTGCAGGCCACCTGCAACGATGGTAAATACGGGGCATCGACGCCTTGACGGGTCGTGCCTGGCCTTCGTCATTGGGTACATAGCCAAATATAGTCTTGAGAACTTCCCAAGGCAAGTATACATAGACGATACCTGATCTACGGGCCGTTGGTTTACCAACGATCCGTCGTTGGGTCCGTCAATGGATACTGCCCAGGCAGTGTCTTAGGCAGCTTTGGGTCCTTCTTTTGGGGCCTCTTGTGGGGCCCTCTAGAAACCTTACCCGGATGTTTGCAACGTGATTATAACCCTTATCAAATTATAAACCTTCCACATAAATTTCATTCAAAAAAAAAAGACCTAGCCTTTGCCCCAACATGACATACGAGGAACATACTAGGGGCTTTCTTTCGAACGCCTTGAACGTTCCTGGGAGTTTGACATTAAAACTTCATGAAGCTTAATATAAAAACATTAAAAATCATTTGAAACCATTTTAATACTTATTAGGGTCATTTAATACAAATTTAAGCATGCATAGACACATGTGGCATATAAGCGACTAGTCCTCGAACGTGTTGGTCGTCCCTTGATGTTCGGCTTCCAAATCACTTCAAACTTTTCATACTGCCTATAAACAACATAATAAGACATTTTATAACATTATAAAATCATGAAACACCCATAAACATATATAACCACATATTAGGCATCTAGGTGACTTAGTCGTCGAACATCTTAGTTGTCCCTTAACGTTCGACTTCCAATACCTCTAATATTTTATCTACTGCCTATATACTATACTTTAAGCATATTTAGGACATTATAACTATAAGAAAAACATGTTAGGCTCTAGACACCTTATCTCATTTTCGGGGTCTTACAATGGTAGTAGCTCTACTTGAAAATAAGACTAGAGTAAAAAGAAGCCCTTAATATCCCTTAAACCATGTGTATACATGGGATGTGTCCTATTTCTACCTTTTAAAGTACAAAACCTTCCAAAGTGTGGGGTCTTATGACACCGGATTCCATACCTAGCTAGTATGGTCTATGTCTGTTAATGCATACTCTCATCATGTGGGATGTGCACTCTAGTTATTGGATAGGTTCTACAATGTGTAGGCAGTGGAATGGGACGCTATCTACACAACACGAGTAGGATTTGAAGATACTAAAGTGAGGTCTCTAGGTATTCAAAGACCATTATGTGAAGTCCCTAATTGTATGATTGACTCCTATATGACTTATGTAATGTATGTTCCCTTAGTGAGAGTATGTTGAATAAAAAAGTTCTTATCTTGGGTGGCTTTGAGGAACACTTAGGTGTGGTTGAAAATTGGTGTATGAGAGGTCTCTTGATGACTTACTTAGGTGGGTATTAGAGTAACCTTAGGAAGAGTCTAAATGATTAAAAAGCTTATTTGTTGAATATGCAATTAAGTGTTATGTATTGATGTTAGTTTAATATGTTTTATATGTGATTGTTGACTTGCATTATGTATCTTAAAATCTTATAATGAAGGGTTTGATCAAAATGTCATGAAACCATGTTTCTATACTAAATGTCCCTTTTCGCATGGTTTTTGCATGGCTTCCATACTTAGCGCTTCATTGTGCCAACCCCTTCTTTTTCCTTTTGACTAAAGTGTAGGGACCGGAGACATGGTATGATATGGAGGTTGATTAGGTTTCTAAGTGGTTGAATATGAAGACTTGGTGAGTCCTTATAGATTCGAGGACAATACCCTACATGTTCCTTTATGTCGGTTAGTCCTTTTTTAAAGTTTTGTATGGGCTTAGTCCCAATGTTGTACTCTAAAGTATTATATGGTTTATGAGACATATATATTATAAAGTTAGATATATTTAAGGTCTTTCTCTTGCTCTTAAACGAAAGTATTTCTTCATGTGTGAAGAAAGTTTTAAATTCTTACTTACTTTTTAGTATCGTATGCAATAAAAGATCCATGTGGCTTGTATGAGACCTTTGAGATATCAAATACACCAGTTACGACTAGGATGTGCTCCCGGGTCATTACATCACCTTGGGTACATTCCCAAGATGGACAGCCCTGAAAGCACAACAAATTGTCAAACACAGACACATATTTGCTATGGAGATTGTAAGAAGGACTTTTGCTTGAATTTCCTAACCCCTTCCTTTTATTTTGACCCAGACTGGTAAGATTGGAAATCAATTTTAAAGAAGTGGTCCATTTGAGAGATTTGTTTAGTTCTTCTTTGACACGGACCTGGTCCCTCTCTAATTGATTATTTCTCTCCAAGGCCATAGAAAGTTTTGTTTCAATAGTACTCAAAATAGCTTCTAACTGCATTTGCAAACTACTAGCCTCTCCTTTTCCTTTGTCAGATTTGTCACTCAACATCTTCAATATCTCCTTGATTTCTAGATTTTTAGTCCCAACAACAACCAATTGTTCCTCGATAACAGACACATGATCAGTCAAGGCTAACTTCTTTTCGTTAAAATTGTCTAGAATGTTGTTCATAGAGTCTTTTTAAGCAATTAAGTCTATAATAGAGTCAATCAGAACAACAACTAGACCTCTAAACTTTCTAACAGAGTAAGCATTCAAGTTTTGTTTAAGGTCAAAAATGGTTACCTCTTCTTCAACATGTTCATCTAACTTTCCATGAACATATCATCAAATTGTTCAGAATCATCTAAATCACTTGAGGTACTTTCCAAGACTTTCAAAGATTTCTTCACCACCCGATCAGCATTAGGCTTTCACTTAGCATAGTTAGGGGCCTTTTACCTTCGCCTATCTTTGAAGTCTTGAAATTCATGCTTATGAGTTTGACAATTTCTCATAAAGTTGCATGGCTTTCCACACTTATTATCGATGTCGTTTGCATTTTATGTTTTGTTGGAGTTTCCTTTTTCTGGAAACCCTCAATGTATTTTTTGACTATTTTTTGAAACTTTTAAGTTACATAACTCATCTCTTCTTTGTCTTCAGAACCATCATTTTGAGAAAGCTTTAGTGCTGGACTTTTTCTTCTTTCTGTATATTTCATCATACTCTCTTCTAAACATGGGAACCTCTTGAGTTAGATATCTTTTCTTCACGTTCTTGGTGGGAATGTGAGAACCATCAAGAACAAGTCCAACAGCTCGTTGTTTTTCTCCATGATATATTCGCGCAGTCTGGTCTTTCACCACCGGTGGCACTTGCTCTTGAAACAAGGAGGACATGTAATAGATTTACCTTCTTCTAGACTTGGTGATGCCTCCATTCCTTCAAGATCTATTCTCTTGGTGTTAACCGTATAGAGAATCCAACGCTCAGATACCACTTGTTGGAATGTATGCGACCATCAATCTATCAAGGACAAGGTCCCTTGTCTCACCAAGAATAGTAAATAAAAATACGCGTCCACTTGTTTCGATGAAACCAGGTCCTCAATGCAGTTAAAATAACAAATTATAGAATGAGTACTGAAAGTAAAGATTGAAAAACTACTTTACATGGAAACCTTCTTGCTCAATTGATTAAAACCACGACCTATCGCAACAAGACATTTCAAACTGTTTCCACTAATCTTCTCAAAGAAAAAGTAAAAGTCAGTTTACTAAATGGGATTATCCTGCTAATCTCCCCATTAAGCAATGCCACCTATTACTTAGACAAGCTAGAGAATATACAACACTGCCCACTAAGCTATCACTCTTAGATATCTTAGACTTTAACTAAGTGGATACCACACCATCCACTAAATGACTTAGAATTCGACTGAGCAACAACAATGACACTAAATCTGTTGACCTTAAATGATTTAGACTTTTACAAACAAAAACAAGAATTGAATCCTTTATAGACTAGGAAAAAAATTACAATATATGCACGCAAGTATAACTCCTAAGACACACTCTGATGCTTGTAGCTTGATCACTTCCATGTTGTGTTTGCTGAAGAATACTTCAACAAAATGGTCTTTTCTTGTATACTTGAGAAGTTTCAAGATGATAAAACTTATAAAATGAAAGACATGAAACTTAAACTTAACAAAGATGCTTCAGGACTTTATCAGATGCTTTTGTTATTGTTCCCCATATATTCACAATACTTATTTAACTCGTTTGAATAGTATTCACCACCATTGTCTGACCTCAAAGACTTCAGCTTAGAACCACTATCTTTAAACAAAAGCTTGAAATTTCTTCCAAACTGAAAATACTTGATATTTATTACTCAGAAAGTACACCCAAGTCATCCTTGTAAGGTAATTAATAAAGAGCACAATATTTTTCCAAATATGATGCCTGCATTGGTCCACACACATCAGTGTAAACTAATTCAAGGTTTTTAGTTGTCATCCATGTAGCAAGTTTAGGAAATGATTTACTGTGTATCTTACCCATCTGACATAACTCACAAATTTTAGTGTGAGATCTCAAGTAAATCCTTAGTCAATCGGTTTTCATACTTAGACTTTAAAGAAGCATAGTTTAAAATGCCCATATATCTTTTTTGCCACAACCATGACTCACCCGTACTTGCAAAATGTGCACTATCAAATTTCTCATCCTAAAGGAAAAGTTTCATCCACCATATCTACTTTAACAACCAAAGTATCTTCCGAGCCAATAACCAATGTTTGCCCTTAAGAAATAAGGAATAACCTTTGGACATCATTTGACTAACACATAAAATGTTACATGCTAAGGAACATACAGCACATCCTATATAGACTTTGTACCTTGTGTAGTTTGAAAGGGAATCGAAATCTTTCCAAGTGCATCTATTGTGTCACCATTTCCAATCCTAACTTTATTTTTGATTGAATTGTCAAAGTGTGTGAAGAATGAACTCAATGAGTTACATATGACTCGTACATCCACTACCTATGAACCATGAGGATATTTTTGGTTGTGTTTTTTCGTGAGAAGACATTAACAAACTTTCTTTTTCCTTTTCTGACTCTTCGGTAAAATTTCCTTGCTACACATGACAATGTTGTGGTTGATTATGCTTGAACCTATAATTCTATTCAACATGACCTATTTTTCTACATAATTTGTATTGGATTGATGGCTTTCCTTTGAAGCAACATTCCTCATTTTCTTGATGATTCGTTCTTTTGAAATGAATGCAAGGTGGAAACTTTCCTTTCTTTGAAGGCTCCTTCCATATTTTTTCCTTTACTAATTTATCTTCATACATCCTCCAATTGTCCTTCAAATATTGCTTTCCTTTATGCTTTTCCTAAAATGCCACTTTATCTCACTTCTTTATCTCTTATACTTGATTGTTGTTCTCGATCTTGCAACTTGTTATCAATTCCGCTACAAATAAATCTTTATATCACAAGATTTCTCTATTGTTTAAATATTAGATTCAAACCTTACTGGTAAGCTTATGATCAGATTTTCCATCACCTTTGAATATGAATTGGTTTAACCATATAGACTTATTTTATTTACAAACTCCACAAGTATTTTGGCATGATACCTTTTCACAATATCTCCTTAATTCATCCTTAACATCTCAAATTCTTTTTTGGGAGTTAAGAGTTTGATATTCTTCACCATGTATCTTCCATGGAACTTCTCTTTTATATTCTCCCATTCTTCTTTAGGTGTTCCACAAACCATTGTTCTTGTAAAAATCACATCTGAAAGTGCTGAATGGAGAAATGTGAGAGCCTTTGGTTTCCTTGAATTCACATCTTCATAACTCTTCATTTGTGCAACAGTTGAATTTGGTCAAAATGGAGATCTTCACTTTCAATTGTTTCCCATAGACTAAGATCTTTGAGATAAAGCTTCATCTTTTTCACCCATATCTGATAAATGTTTCCTGTAAACATAGGACAACCTGCACCCAAGAAGATTTTGGATGCCATGTTACTAAAGGCATACTAAGGTTAGTAAACACCATACGTATCCAACTACTATTTTACTTTCTCAAAAAACAAATTTCATAAAACAATGATTACCTTTCCTCTACAAACGGAACATAATAGTAAAAAAGAACCATTAAAAAAGACTATCTAGATCTCATGTTAAAACAGGAACCACGGGTCCAAAGTCCCTCTCTCGAATATTCGTTGTTCTGTTGATAAATAGTATCAAATATGTCACATATTCTTTCATGCTTCAATTTAAAAGGATCTAATCCTCTAGAAAAGTCACCTGAACATAGAGTGTTCATGTAGCAGAAACATCATTGATAAATACTTTTGTAGATAGCATAAGATCTACTAATAGTCCATCTTTGTTGGGCTCTTCATATTTCATCTCATTGTTTTAGAAGATTTCGAATACATAAGCAATCATTGCAATCATGGGCGGAGCTACAATTGTCCAAGGGGTGTCAAGCGACACCCCTTCGCCAAAAAATTGCGTTATATAGGTAGCTTAAATTCTAATTTTGTTTCTATACACAATAAACTTGATACATCATAACACAAGATAGAGGGACAACCCAGTGATTGAGGGGCTGTGAATTTTACCTACACATTGGCTTTGACGTCTAGAGTTTGAATCTAGCTGAGTCTTTTTACATTTTAATTTTTTATTTAAGTTTTGAAGAATTGGAAATGTCTTTTTCTTTATGTTTTGAAAACTGAAGCATTTTTTCCCAGTTTTTATATATTGACTTAAATATTTTCTTTTCTAAAAAAAAATATATACTTTAGGGATTTTGAGTCTAGTGTCAAGTCCCACCAATTATTAGTAAGATTTTACATCCGTATAGGGGAGGAAGAGAGATTTATAGAAAAATCTACAGGCCCCTAGATCTTTCAAGAAGTCTTTGCTGAGTTCTAGAAGAAGATTTTGATATTTTCTAGGAAAGCCTTAGAATTTCCTAGAAAGTGTAGAGAATTTTAGAAAAAGGAACAAATTGTAAATATCTTAGGCACTTGTGAAGTAAGTATAAATTACACATTAGCCCCTATGTGTTAGTATAAATAGAGGTGCTAGCCATTTGTAAATCATCCAACAAGTTCTAAGTAGTGTTCCGAGCAATATAAAGCCAAAATTCTCTAAGTTTTTCTTTACTTTCTCATAATGATCTTAATTTTAAAGGCTTACTTGAGCTTACAAGATCGTGAATGATTCGTGAGTAAGTTGTTAAGTGCCGCACAGAGCTTTAGTATGACTCCAAGTCCGTGACAACTTCGTATTAGAGAGAGGTTTGATACTAAGGAAATGGGCAACGAAGGAGACATAAACGCCGCTAGCACCACTAACGTCAGGTTGGAGGGTGGACAGAAGAACTGCAAGGCAAAAAAGCAACAAAAAAGTAACGAGGAAAGGTTGCTCGACGCCACACCAAACAAGGTGCTAAAATCTCATCCACCTTAAACCACCGAAGCAAGTGATGATGACCGTGGAGAGGAGCCCATTGACGTCACACATGGAGAGGAGTGGATTGCAAGGGTTGAGACGGCGAGGCAGACCGTGGATATATTAGGCTGGCCTTTGAACGTGGCCGATGGCAAGTTCAAGACTTTTGAGGGTGTAGAAGAAAAGAGAGGTAGTGATGACCATGGTGGGGGAGATCGTGGCAAAGTGGAGGAGCAGCGTCCACATACCAAGAAGCATGATACCTACAAGTCCGACGGAATGAAGTCTGGACGTCATGGCAACACGGAGAGAAAGACAGAGGATGCTAAAATAGGTGGTTGCTACGTATGCACTGAGACGCATGGCTATGCGAGGTGCCCTAGACTGAAGATCCTTGGTTCTATCCTGTGAGAGAGAAAGGATAAAGATGCACAATAGCAAGGAAAATGCATAGAGCTGACGCAGTTGGGCTTGATAGGACTATATGGAGCTGTCACCAAACAACCAGGAAAACCGAGAGTACGCAGCGTGCGGTATGTCGACACCACGATCACGGGAAGACCCACTCACGCTATGGTCGACACAGTTTCAGAGGTCAATATCATGACCACGATGGCAGCGACAAGGTTGGGGCGGTGTTATAGTCCTAATAATGCCCTACTCAGGACAGTCAATGCACCATGGACTCCCGTGTGTGGATTTTTGCACAGAGTAAGAATCACTCTAGGCGAGTGGCAAGGTAAGACGAACTTCATTGTCAGTCATCTGGATCTCTTTGACATAATCTTTGGGAAAGATTTCTTCCAGTAGTGCCATGCGATGATCGATCCTTATCTTCAACAACTTTTGGTCATGCAGTAAAGAGGATCATGCATGGTTCCCCTGGTTAAGGCACCAAAGACTGAAGGACAAGTCCAGCGAACGGCTATGCATCTCCAGAGAAGTTTGCAGAAGAAGGAGTAGACATTCGTAGCCTCCATTGCAAGTTTCAAAAAAAAATGGTGCTTAAGGGTCCTTTCCACCATGCACGAGGAAGAAAAACAATAATGTGATGCCAAAGAAGCTGCCAAAGCGTGCCCCTCCTAGGAAGGAGGTAAATCATAAGACCGAGCTGAAAGGGATCAGGAAGACATTGAAGGAGTTGCGCGAGGAAATTGATCAATTCAGTGGACTATTGGTCGTGCATGCACAAGAATCGCATGCCTATGCAGCGACAATGCGATGTCGTTGCCACATTAATAGGTGGTGGAGAGTGTCAGGTCCCGCCAATTCTCAGTAAGATTTTACATCTGGATAGGAGTAGAAAATTCTAGAGTTTTTGAGGGTTCATAGAAAACCCTAGATCTTTCAAAAAGGCTTTGGAGAGTTCTAGAATGAGAACTAGATATTTTCTAGGAAAGCCTTAAAATTTCCTAGAAAGTGTAGAGATTTCTAGAAAAGGGACCAGAGTGTAAATATCTTAGGGACTTGTAAAGTAATAGTAAAATAAACATTAACCCCTAGGTGTAAGTATAAATAGAGGTGCCACCCATTTGTAAATCATCGAACAAGTTGTAAGCAATCTTCCACACAATATAAAGCCTTCTTCTAAAATTCTCGAATTCTTTCCTTACATTCTATTAGCCATCTTAGTTTTAAAGGATTACTTGAGCTTACAAGATCGTGAATGATCTCAAAAATTGCCAAGAACATGAGAATTCGCCAAATGTTATCACTGGTATGATTCAAGTATATGACTTTACTGTTTATGAATTGTCATACCTAGGAGAGAGTTTATCTTTTGTAACTACCTATGTTTCCTTACTTTGAAATTATTCCTGAGCAACTTGGTGAACCATTCAGTGTTTCCACACATGTCGGTGATCCATTCTAGAAGAAAGAGTCTATCATGATTGTCCTGTTTGAATCAGCCACAAGAGTACCATGGCTTATTTAATTGAGTTAGATATGATAGACTTCGATGTCATTCTTGGTATGTACTGGCTTCATACATGTTATTCCTCAGTTGATTGTAAGACTCGAATAGTCAAGTTTCAATTTCTAAATAAGTGAGTTTTAGATTGGAAAAGCAATTCAGCAGTACCTAAGAGTCGATTCATTTCGTATCTTAAGGCGAGGAAGTTAGTTTCTAAGGGGTGTGTCTATCACTTAGTACGAGTTAATGACTGTAGTGCTAAGATACCTCCTATTCAGTCAATTCTAATAGTAAAAGAGTTTGTAGAAATCTTTCTAGATGATCTCCCCAAAGTTCCTCCTAAGAGAGATATAGACTTTGGAATAGATCTTTTTCAAGATATGTGTCCCATCTCTATTTCGACATATAGTATGGCACCAGTAGAGCTAAAAGAGTTGAAAGAAACAATTGAAAGATCTGTTAGATAAAGGTTTTATCCTACCAAGTGTCTCTCATTTGGGCGCTCTGATATTGTTTGTGAGAAAGAAGGATGCTTCCTTTAGAATGTGTATAGACTACCGCCAATTGAATAAGGTGACCATAAAGAATAAGTATCCTCTTCCAAGGATAGATGATCTTTTCAACAAGATTCACGGTGCTTCCTGCTTCTCAAAAATTGATCTCAGATCAGGATACCATAAGTTGAACCTGATATGGGCATTATGAGTATTTGGTTATATTCTTTGGTTTGACAATGTGGCTGCCGCTTTCATGGATCTCATGAATAGTGTCTTCAAACCCTATTTAGACCTGTTAATTATAGTCTTCATTGATGACATACTAATATATTCAAGGAATGAAAAAGATCATGCTAGTCACCTCAAAATAATTCTGCAGACTTTGAAAGATAAGGAGTTATATTCCAAGTTCTCCAAGTGTGAGTTTTGGCTTAAGTCGGTGGCATTCCTGGGCCATATAGTTCTGGATGGTGGAATTAGTGTGGGTACCCAAAAGATAGAAGTAGCTCAGAGTTAGCCTTGACCCACATCTCCAACTGATATTAGAAGTTTCTTGGGTTTGGTTGGGTACTATAGAAGGTTTATTGATTGGTTTTAATCTATCTCGTCTTTGTTGACCAAGCTGACTCAGAAAACAATTAAGTTTAAATTGTCTGAAGCTGGTGAGAAAAGCTTTCAGGAATTAAAAAGAGGTTGACTACTACTCTAGTTTTAACCTTACCAGAGGGAACTCAAGGTTTTGTGGTGTATTTTGATGCATCATAAGTTGGTCTGAGTTGTGTGTCAATGCAGAATGGAAAGGTTATAGCTTATGCCTCCAAAAAATAAAGGTCCGTGAGAAGAATTATCCAACCCATGACTTAAAGTTGGATGATGTAGTTTTCGCCTTGAAATTATGGCATCATTACTTGTATGGTGTTCATGTTGACATATTCACTGACCACAAGATCCTATAATATGTGTTCACCCAAACTGATCTAAATCTCAGACAAAGCAGGTGGTTAGAACTACTCAAGGATTATGAAGTGAGTATTCTTTATCACCCAGGTAAGGCTTATTTGGTTGTTGATGCCTTAAGTAGGTTATCCGTGGGGAGTACCACCCATGTTGATGAAGAAAAGAGGGAGTTAGGCAAAGATGTGCACAATCTAACACAGTTGGGAGTCAGACTTATGGATTCCACAGAAGGAGGAATATGAGTTGAATCATCACTAGTTTCATATGTGAAATAAAAATAAGACCAAGACCCAATTTTTCTTTATTTGAAGCCGAATGTTCACAAGCAAAGAGTATTGGCTTTTAAACAATGGGAAGATGGTGTGCTGAACTATCAAGGTAGATTATGTGTACCTAGGGTGGATGGACTCAAAGATAGGATCATGGAGGAGGCTCATAGCTCCAGATATTCCATTTATCTGTGTTCCACCATGATGTACCGCGATTTGAGGGAGGTATATTGGTGGGAAGGTATGAGAAGGACAATCGCTGAATTTATTGTCAAGTGCCCGAATTGCCAGCAAGTGAAAGCAGAACACCAAAGACCTGGGTGTTTGGCTCATAACATAGAACTTCCGGAGTGGAAGTGGGAGATGATTTATATGGACTTCATCAAAGGCTTGCCAAAGTCTCGCAGACAACATGATCCAATTTGGGTGATTGTTGATAGAATTACAAAATTACTCCACTTCTTGCTGCTAAAGACCAAACATTTGGCGGAGGATTATGCTAAGTTGTACATTGAAGAAGTGGTAAGACTTGATGGAGTTCTGGTCTCCATTATTTCAGATAAAGGTATACAATTTACTTCTTAGTTGTGGGAGTCTTTCCAAAAATGTGTTAGGTTCACAGGTGAACTTAAGCATTGCTTTTCATCCTCAGAAGAATGGACAAGAAGAGCATACATCCAGACTTTATAAGACATGTGGAGAGCTTGTGTCATCAATTTCAAGGGGAACTGGAATGATCACCTACCTCTCATTGAATTTTCTTACAACAACAGTTACCATTCGAGCATACAAATGGCTCCATATGAAGCTCTTTACGGAGAAGATACAAATCTCCTATTGGGTGGTTCGAAGTAGGTGAAGCAGTGTTGATAGGATTGGATTTAGTTCACCAAGCCATGGAGAAGGTGAAGATTATTCAAGAAAGATTGAAGACGCGCCACAGAGTCATTAGAAGACCTATACAGATGTGAGGAGAAGGCCACTAGAGTTTGAAGTCGATGACTGGGTATATCTGAAAGTTTTCACCCATGAAGGGTTTTATGAGGTTTGGTAAAAAAGGGGAAAATTAGTCCCCGGTATATTGGACCTTATAGAGTATACAAGAGGATTGGTAATATAGCTTATTACTTGGAGCTACCACAAGAGTTAGCAGCGGTCATTCGGTATTTCATGTCTCCATGTGGAAGAAGTATATGGGTGATCCTTCATTGATTTTACTGACTGAGAATGTTGGGATTAAGGATAGTATGTCCTATGAAGAGATCACGATTTAGATTTTAGATCGCAAGTTCAAAAGTTGAGAACAAAGGAAGTTGTGTTTGTTAAGGTCCTTTGGAGGAACCAATTTGTTGAAGAAATGACTTGGGAAGCTGAAGAAGCTATGAAGAAGAGATATCCACATCTCTTTGAATCTGGAGAGAATGTATATCAAGGTACTAATTATCTTCTTAGTACTTTATGGATTATGAGTAAGCATGATTTTTTTTTCTTTTGGATTGTTAAGTGTTGAACTTGATGTTACTATCCTTAGCATAGTGAAAGAAATCTCATTCGAGGACGAATGTTCCCAAGCGGAAGATATTGTAACATCTCGCAACTCTTAATATCCAAGAATAAGCTAACTAACTAAATTATCACTTTTGGAAAGAAAAAGGAAAATCTGACAAAAATTTCTTAAGATTAAAAAGTGATTTTTCATCATTTTTAAACAACCATAGATTCTAGCTCAGGATGAGTTAGAGTTAGTACTTTATATGGTTGGAAAGCCCTTGGAAATATCTCTCAAATGGCATCGGGTTTGCACCATTCTATATTGTATGAGGGAGATATGTCTTTCAGAAGTTGGGCTATTGGATTATGGAAGGTCCCAATTCGTATTTTTGTAAGGGTAAAGTAGTCTTTTCACTCAACTATTTCCTAATTCGTTTTAAAGGATTATCATGGGTAAAACTAAGACTTTATTCAGTTTTAGAAAAGTTATTCACGGTTAGGTCTTGGGATAAAATAGAAGAGAAGAAGGAGAAAGGAGAAAGATCAAGAATTCATCATGAACGCCAAGATCGTCGGGTAGAATTCGTGAGGGGTGATCCCTATTAAGGTATGTGGATCTTTTTGTGTTGGGTTAGTTTACTCACACACCAATTTTTTGTTTAATTCAACAAATTTTGAGTAGGTTGAATCTTGAACATTGAAGTTCTTGAAGAACAATGGTTAAATTCTTGTTGGGTGAGTTGTAGTAAGATTCTAGTTGATTGGATACGCGTTTGCGGCTTGTATTTCGAGTCTAATTTGTTGGGTATTGAGGTTATTAGTGATCCTAAGTGACTGGGGTGAGATCCATGGAAGTTTAGAGGGTTTAGAGATGAAAAATAGAGAAAAAAAAGTCTAAACACCGTCTAATAGACCTTGGGGCACCACGCCAACTAGAGTCCGTCGGGACAGTGTCTGCCCGTCATGCTCTGGCTCTCCATGCCTCTCAAAGATCCAAGGATGCCTGGAGACCCCGTTCTTTCCCCATCTTTTCGTACTAATTACCAAGTAATGTACCCACATTTGGTAGTTGATTCCAACACCCTAAGGTACATCTAAACATCATCAATTATCCATAAACATGAGATCATGAACCTTGAATCCATAATTCAATTCAAGTAAATTAAAGATCAAAGTCAAAGAAGTTAAGAAGTAAGTTAATGTAGAGTTCTTAAAGGTTTTAAAGAGTCTTATTTAAACATTTTTACTCTGTTCTAAGACTAAGAGTAAGTTGAAGTTCTTTTCCTCACAAGTATATGGGGACTAAGTATTCCCAAAGAGACTTAAAATGTTTTAACATTTAACTAGTAAGAAAACATTGATTTCCAAGGAGCCTTAGGACACGTTTTCAAAAAAGAACTATAGCTTCCTAAAAGAAGCAAGCAGGGAAACTATGATTTCCAAGATAGCTTTGAGCTACGTATTTGAGCACTAATGTCAAAACCACAGAACCAATATGTTTTTAAAACAAAAGAGTCAACATACTATTAGGAGTAGTATTGATCACTAATATGGGGGACAGTTCAGACAACTCACAGCTCCCGTAAACCATGTAGCCACCATGGGTAGAAAAGGTTCATAATTTTAGATGAACCTTTTTCACAGTAGACTAGTGGATCCATTAGGAAGTTAAGGTCTTATATCTTTGGCCGGGAATAGGATGTGGTGGCAGCGTGAGGTAGATAGTTGTATCATCATTGTAGCTCTAAAGTGATGGTTGTCGGTTAGAGAAACTCCCACAACAGTTATTGTATTTCTATATACATCAGTTTATTTGTATTTTATATACACCCAAGCAGTTATTGTATTCTTATATAAATCAGTTTAATTGTATTTTTACATATATACCAGAATTAATTGTATATTGCATACATTCAGTGATTTCAACATGTTTCAGACAGTTTTCTTTATATTGCACTTACTTTTAAATTGCATTATATTGAATGAGTTAAGTTATTTATGAGTTGAGCAGAGTCAAGGTAAGTGTTCCTTGTTACTACTTTTCCAGATTAAGTGTTTTTAGCTTTCCAAATGGCAAACTCGTACATTGAATATACTAATGTCAGATAGAGTGCATCGTATCATGATGCAGACACAGGTAACTTAGGATCAACGCTCGGCGTACTGTTGATCCAGTGAGCAGCTCAGAGTCAGTTGGTGAGTCTCCCTTCTTTCCGGAGGACATCCTATCATTTAGTTATTGTTTTAGTTTTCAGTTGTTAGGATGATTGGGGGTCCATTCCCAACATCTCTCTTTATTTTAGAGTCTTATTAGACCAATGGTATTAGTTTTCTTAGTCTTTTCCTTTCATTTGTAATAGACTAATACTTGGGTTACCACTTTGGCTTATTATTATCTTTAAAGCTAATTCTTGAGTTATATCTATGTTTAAGTCGTCCGCTGAGTAAAGTAAGCCAACCAAGGGTCCGTTCAAGGCCAGCAATGGTCATTGGGTGCCGGCCACGTCCAGGGTGTAGGCTCGGGGCGTGACAACTACAACAAAAGTATCTTTAACGATGATTAATAGTTTAATTTTTCACTAAAACTAAATTTTCAGAGGCAATTGATACTCTCTATAAATGTCCCTAAAGTCTATAGCACCATTGAATGTAATGATAATTAATTAATATCGATAAAGTCTGTAACACTCTTTGTTAATGTTAATATTTATTATTGATAAAAATTATTTTTGTTACATTGTATTCTTTACATTTGCTATTTTAAAAAAGCTTGATTTCTTGTTATGCCCAAAAAAGATTAGACGAAGAATATGTCAAATAAGTTCACTTGCAATAAAAGTAGTGGACTAACTGTTTCTATACTAAAATTCTAGGAATAGTGTAGTGACATATAAAATATTTGCATCTTACAAAAAATAATTAAAATAATATACTAATTGTGGCAAGCAAGAGAACGATCTATTTGGTTCTTTTAACAAACTTCATCATTGGTTTAGTATTAGTTATCACATACTTATTTTTACAACCCACAAACTATTTTTCCAAAAAGTATATGAAGAAACTTGTAGAAAGGGACAATGGAGAAGACAAATTTTTAATCATCGTCAGAGAAATTTTTAGTTAAACAAAAGTCACCAAAATTGTAAAAAGAAATTGCAACATACATGAATCACTATGACTTACAGTAACAGATTAAGCTTCATGAAATAGGATGAAGAAATCTTTAAGAAATGAAACACACTTTATATGAAGTTTGATTAATGTATTTGAATTCGACTCACCCAATAGCATAAAAAAACCTACAAATAATAGAGGCAAAATTAAAAGTTTTGTTTATTAAAGAACTAAATGTAGTGAATTCAACCATTCTCCAATTTTATGTGTTTTGGACTGAGAGGTGCAACAGTAGTAATGTCGCACTGCAATTATGAAGAAATCGGGACAACAGAGAAGATCAATTTCCATCATCCTTGCTTAAATTTTAACATTGTTAAAAAATCACCAAAATAGCAAAAATAAATTGTCATAGTTACATATGTAACTATCACTAATATTAAAGATTAAGCTTCATGAAATAGGAGGAATAAAACTTTGAGGAATGAACAAACTTCATAAGAAGCTTAATTAATGTATTTAAATTCGACTATCCTATATTGGAAAAAAACTACAAATAATAGAGGGACGAAATCCCTCTATTTATATACACCAAAAGATATTGTGAGCAGATACTTATTGTACCTTATCGGAAAGGTCACAACTCTTTGGAAAAGTTACAACCCTTCAGAAAGGCCACAACCATTCATAAAAGTCAACTCTTCTTAAAAATCACAACTTTTCATAAAAATTACAACTTTTTGTAAAAGTCATAACTGTTCATAAAAGTTACAACTTTTCGTAAAAATCCCAACTTTTTATAAAAGTCACAACTTTTCAGGAAAAGGAAGCTATTTTAGGAAATAAATAATTTCAAAGGGAATGTTGGTTTTGGTAGCGCCATGCAGGCGAGTCTAGAGTTCTCCTTATATATTGTATATA
>NC_028639.1:13310885-13322510 GCF_001406875.1 Solanum pennellii
TGTGTGTGTGTGTGTGTGTGTGTGTGTGTGTGTGTGTGTGTGTATAAAATAAAGAGCTAATGTGAAAATAGATGTGGAACAACATTCTAGATTCTACAAAGAATGTTGAAGAAGAAAGTGGGTAAGTGGCTAAATAGGGAAGTTTATTTACTGATTTACCCAAATTAACATTAGAATTACTTAGTTGCACTTGTTCGTCTCTCCCAACTCCCACTTAGTTGGGAGAGACGAACAAGGGCAACTAAGTAATTGTAATGTTAATTTGGGTAAATCAGTAAATAAACTTCCCTATGTAGCCACTTTACCCACTTTCTTCTTCTTCATTCTTTGTAGAATCTAGAATGTTGCTCCACATCTATTTTCACATTAGCTCTTTATTCTTAGTCGGATTCTTATCATCGTCTTGAATCTCTATTTCGCCTTCAAAATTAATCGCCATTACTGTTGTATTATTAAGTTACCCTTATTTAGAAGTGGGAGTTGGGAGGGATGAACAAGGGAAACTAAGTAATTTTAATGTTAATATGGGTAAATCAGTAAATAAACTTCCCTATGTAGCCACCTTACCCACTTTCTTCTTCTTCATTCTTTGTAGAATCTAGAATGTTGCTCCACATCTATTTTCACATTAGCTCTTTATTATTTTTCGGATTCTTATCATCTTGTTGAATCTCTGTTTCGCCTTCAAATTTGTCTTCATTGCCGTTCTGTTATTAAGTTACAGTGAGTTTTTCTTCCCGCTTTCCCCTGATTTTTCTACTCTTTAAGTATGTCCAACTCCAGATAAAATGCCTATACTGGTAGTTATTTTCATACTTTTCTGAATTTTTAGATGTATGTATTATCAATTATATCTATTTTGCTCATACATGTTCGAAAATCGAAATAAATATGTAGATGACTTTGGACCCTTGATGCACATACTGCATCCTAAACTTGCGTTTTTTTTCGATAGCCTTGATGCTAATAGTTCTGATATTTCTTCCTATTTTGGGGTTAAAACTTAAACATGTGAAGAAGAGGAAACATTTGAACTTGTAGATGAAGTTTTGACTTATTTTTTTAGGACAAAACATTTCAGTCCAGCTACCCACATAAGGTTTAGTAGATCTTTTTACACTTGGATAAAAATTTTCCATTTATTTAGCACTATCGCTATTCATCCTTTTCGGGTTTCCTAATTTATTTTCCTTATTAAGTTCTCCAATTTTCACCTATTATTTTTTAAATTTCATCGTGCTTTAAAATTCGTTATTTCTCTTCTTCCATTTCACTTTATTTTCTCTCAACTGCATTGTGTTTTCTCTTCTTCCATTTCACTTTATTTTCTCTCAACTGCATTGTGTTTTAATTTGCGTTCATGTACAAAGTGGATCTTCGTTTCACTCATAACCTTTGATTATAAATCTTACATAAATTGAAAGATATCATGAAAGATTACATATTTCAAAAGAACTGCTATTCTCTCCATTAAACTTGGACTAGACGTTTGGTACATATAGTTCGTAATCTCTCCAATAAAATTGAACTACTACTTTTGATAGATATAGTTTGTATAAATAACTTTTAGTGGTTCCGCACTATACACGTCCAACATTTTGATCAAATACGTCAAAGTTAATTTAACACTCCTGCATCATTGAATATGGGGATGATTAAATATAAATTATGTATACCAATTCTGTTTCGTTGAAATGCTTTCTAAATAGCCAGAACTTTTGTAGTTTAATTTTACATAAAAATCTATCCTTTTCAGTATCATGAACTATCAATATTATACAAGAAACCACTGTTTATTGTGATGTTTGAAACCAAAACAAACAGCTTTTTGTTTTTGTTTATTTAGGAGATAAACCAGTGTTCTCTTTTAGAGTGTATACAAATAGTATATATTGTTATGTTTTAGTTGCAAAAGACGGGATGTATTGAGAATAATTGACTGCATGTGAACAAGTTTATATTGTGGCACACAAGTTGTACCACGAAGCCATGGATAGTGATGTCCGATTGATCATTAGTGTGTTCATCAAAAATGGTAAGGGGTTTTTTGAAGGATTGAAATCGTTTGTAGACGTTGGGGGAGGCATTGGAACTGTGGCTAAAGCCATTTCTAATGCATTTCCAGAGTTGAAATGCTCTATTTCGATCTGCCTCATGTGGTCGAAGGCTTTGTAGGGGGCAACAACTTGAACTATATTGGTGGAGATATGTTTTAAGTCTGTTCCTTCCGCTCATAAAATTTTGCTAAAGGTATAAATCAGAACTAATTTACTTGTCCGTTCATTATTTCTTGCGTCAAAATGAATTGGAGATCAAAAGTAATCAAATGATAGATCATGATAATAGTTTGAATTGCTATTTCACCTGTTATTACACAATAGTTTGATGAGTCATTTTATGTTCAATTTGTTATGTCAATTAACAAATAGATCATGACTCAACTTGTTTAGAATGAGACAGATTAAATGTGCTACTAAAAGTTATGTTGATTTTACTGTCTTTTGTGTAATTTGTCTTATTTTTATTTTAATATTTTTTATGACAATTAGTGGATATTACATGATTGGAGCGACGAAGACTGTGTTAAAATATGAAGAAACGTAAAGGAGCAATTCCTAGTAAGGAGAATGGATGAAAGGTGATTGTCACTGACAGTGTGATTGATAACGTGAAAAGAGATAACAAATCATTCAAAACTCAATTGTTTTCAGATGAACTTGTGATGGTTCATGTTTTTGGAAAAGAAAGAAATGAACTAGAATTGGCAAAACTCTTCTCTGATTGTGCATTTAATCGCTACAACATTAGTCCTATCTTGAGATTAGGGTCTGTTATTGAGGTTTGAACAAGAAATGGTTTCTAGGAGAGTTATACAAATTGTATATATCTCAATAGTTAATGGAAAGGAATATGCAAGAGGAGAAGTGTTCTTATGCCAGTGATAAGAATATGAAGCTTTGAAAAAATTATTTGTGTGAGTTATCTTCCGCCTATAGTTATTTTAATATTTAGTTTTTGATGTATCAGAATTATCATTTCATTTACACATAGAGATTTCCACATATGTGCTTGTAGACAATAAAATTCATGTCGAGAAAACAATAATCAAGAACGGAAGATTATAGCAACAATAGATTTATTATTTCAATTGCTAGTGTTATAATCTATATGATTCCTCTGCATTCACCTTTTCAATTATAAATTCAAGGGATTTAAAGTTGGATCTTGATCTTGGACTAGAACTTGGACTTGGACTTGATCTTGATCTCGGACTTGAACTTGGACTTGATCTTTATCTTGACTTGAACTTTATCTTGATCTTGACTTTCCAGTTGAATTCAAGGGCTAGGAGCTTGATCCTGAATTCAGTGGTCTTGATCTTGATCGTTCTTGAACTTGATCTTGCTTGATCTTGGACTTGAACTTGGACTTGGATTTGATCTTGACTTAAACTTTATCATGATCTTTACTTTCTAGTTGAATTTAAAGGTTTGGATCTTGATCTTGAATCCAGTGGTCTTTATCTTGATTGTTCTTAAACTTGATCTTAGACTTGAACTTTGAAATGGACGGGCTTGGAGCTTGATCTTGAACTGATGGTCTTGGTCTTGGTTTTGATCGTTCTTGAACTTGATCTTAAACTTGATCTTGATCTTGACTTGAACATTAACTTTATCTTGATCTTGACTTTCTAGTTGAATTCAAGGGCTTGGAGCTTGATCTTGAATCTGGTGGTCTTGATCTTGATCGTTCTTGAATTTTATATTGAACTTGATCTTGACTTCTTCGAATATTGAACTTGAACACTTGAATTCTTGAATCCTTGAATTCTTGAATTATTGAGTTCTTAAACTTGTAGGGAAATATATGGCTTTTGATCCACGAGTTTTATCTAGATTCTTGTTTAGAATTATTGGTCCTCTTTTCTGAATTATGTGACGCCTATTTATAGTTTTAGAATAGAGGAGTTGCGATTGGAATAGGTGGGCCAATAAGATTTAAGTGACATGGCATATGACTTATGGAGAGGGGTTTAATTAAATTCATATTTATTGAGATTTTGAAGACTTCATCTTGAAACAATTTTATTCATAAGGTTTTGCTCTCATTGAGTCACCATCATCTGGTGCAAGTCCAAATCTTTATGAAATATTACTCATAGTTTTTACTCATGTAACACATCAAGTGAGAACATTTGATTTTTTGACACTAATGCAACTGAACTTAGAATATGGTTCTAAGTGACTATGTACCTCATTGAAGAGGATCAAGTCACAACGTAGTTCTAGAGGAGTGACTGATTTTTTTGTTGTTGTTGTGTTGTACACAAGTTATACTCTTTCGTGTCAGGAATGACATGTAGTTTAGGCTCGTATCTTGTGGAGCATTTTAACTTGAAGATTTAGCCCAAATTTAAAGAGCTTTACTATATACAGCTTAGTCTCCTGTCTCGAGGATTATTTTAACGTTAAGATTTAGCACAAATTTAAAGAGCTTTTTGATTACAGTTTATGTTCCTGTCTCAAGGAGCATTTCAACTCGATGATTTAACTCAAACGTAAAGATTTAAGGGGCATACAATTTAAGCTCGTGTTTCAACGAGTATTTCAACTTTAAGATTGAACTCAAACTTGAAGATTTAAGTGACATACAATTTAAGCTCGTGTTTCAAGGAGCATTTTAACTTGAAGATTTAAGTGACATACAGTATAAGATCATATTTCAAGGAGCATTCCCACTTGAAGATTTAACTCAAACTTGAAGATTTAAGTGACATACAGTTTAAGCTCGTGTTGCAAGGAGCATTTAAACTTGAAGATTTAACTCGAACTTGAACATGTAACTCGAGCTTGAAGATTTAAGTGGCATACAGTTTAAGCTCATGTTTCAAGGAGAATTTCAACTTGAAGATTTAAGTGACATACAGTTTAAGCTCGTGTGTCAAGGAGCATTGTAACTTGCAGTTTAAACTCATGTGTTAAGGAGCGTCTAGATATACATTGACTCTTCAAAGTCATCTTCGGATGCAGACTTGCCCCCATTTTGTAGTTCTTCTATATCTTCATCGTCATGAGGTTCATACACAGGAGATTGTTGATCTTCCCTTAAAGTCATGTTTAATTCCATGTCATGTGCACGAGTTGCCAACTTTAATCCTTGCAAAATGTAGTGAAGACCCCAATTCATACCTTGGATGCACATTTCAATGCTAGAAATTTGACTAAGGTGATCGTCGAGTTGAGGCTCAGACTTCTCCGGTAATTGATATAGTCAACAACTAACTCATTTTCACCATGATGAGCATTTGTAAGTTTCAATATACTAACGACACGTCTCGTGCTATAGAAATGATTAAGGAACTCTTGCTCAAATTGCTCCCAACAACCTTTAGAATTAGGTTCAAGATATGTGTAACAATCAAAGTCATTTTCTATGAGAAATCGAACGAACTCTTGAACAAGATAATTATCATATGTCCCAGCAGCATTGCTAGTCTCAATAAAATGTGTTGTATGTTGTTTGGGATTTCCTTTGCCATCAAATTATTGAAGCTTAGGAGGTTGATGACCCTCATACATTTTCAAGTTATCAATCCTTTGTGTATATGGCTTTGAATATATGGGAGAAAATTTGGATGAAGACTCAGATTTGCCTTCGATAGCCTCTATGATAAAGTTCTTTAATTGATCAATTGGAATCGAACCTTCAGCTTAGATATGAATCTCGTTGATCTTTGTTTGTTTTACGCAAGACTCTCCTTTCTATTTAATTAAAGAAAGATTCAGAGGTGATTTACTTGGTCTTATTTCAGTCATGTTATCCATCTTATTTGTTAGCTTGGAAAGTTTAGCATCTTGTTCGTGTGTGCACTTTGTCCGGCCTTCAATTGCTTTAATTAAGCTTGCTAGTTGTTCTTCTATAGTGGAAGACATTTTGATATTCTTTGATGCTTGAAATGTTTAGATGAGTGGTAAAGATTGTCCCACAAGATGTTCCAGAATTTGTAGACAGTAAAATTAGCGTCGAGAAAAAAATAATCAAGAACGAAAGATAATAGAAACAGTCGATTTATTATTTCAAGTGAGAATGTTATACACACACATATATATATATATGTATAGGATTTAGAAGCCAAACACATTTTGTACTCAGTATAATGTGCTCGCCTATATATATGTGTCTCTTGAAATTCTATAGTTCAACATAATTTATACTATAGTTGGAAATCGATCCATTAAAACAAAGTACAAGTTCCAAAGATCACTGAAATCTCGGTACGACCCAAAAATTTAGAACATTTTGCAGCTCCACACAGACAACGAACAATTGTACTTCGGTATAACGCAAAATTATAGTAACACGCCAACTCCATTCCAATAGATATATCTTTTTTACAAAATTGTATTTCTTTATACATTAATTACACCTAATTTTATGATGTGATTTCTCAAAAGACTAACCTAATTAAGTAATTTAATATGCCTGCTTGTTTGGAACAAGGGAAAACTGGAGAGGTTAAGAATGGATGTCACCCTCAGAGGTAAGGAATTGCCAACTACAATTGTCATTTTTGAGTAAATATATAGCTCACAAACATAATCCATATAACTTAAAGGAATGTTGCTTTATTCTTTCGATAGTTAAACAGACATAATGTATTAATATTGCAGAAACATGACACATAAAGAAGACAACAATCACCCTGCACAAGTTAATGACAATTATTAGTAGATCTTATGGTATCTACAAAACAATTTTTTGATGGTGGTTTTGCTATATGAACACTATCAATAAATGGAAGTATGAAAGAATAGGTGACATATTTGAAACTATCAATAAGCACAACAATGAATATCTGATACCATTACCATCAACCTGAACATATACTACCATGGAAGAACGTGACTTGTTCCTGCTGAAATTCTCTTGTTTTCCCTTTGTTCCAGTTTGTTCTTCCTAAATGTTGTGAGAGGGTCTAGAAAAGGAAACCGGAGGGACATTGAGGATCCTTCTATTTATGGAGGTTCGTGTCATCCTGCCTTTCTTCCATAGATATATCTCTATCAAAAGATGACACATCAAACTGGAACACTTCTGTACACATGCCTAAACTCAACAAAGGTCCTGCCCAAATGAACACAAAAACAAATTAAAATACTGGAAAGTAGAAGGTTACTCCAAAAGATTAATTTCTTGGAGCATATACTATGAATCAAAGCAATTAAAAGTGCCTATACTATTAATAGTCGGTTTGGATTTAACTACACTTACGGGCAAGACCTTCAAAGTACAACTGCTGCGTAGTTGACTTTACATTCTCTTTCTCCTCAGATCAAAGAATGTTTTTTCCCACTGCATCACATCGATAAAGGCGAGGATGGATTCCTGGGATAGCAGGGGCTAAATCACCTGAATGCTTTGTCCCACTGCAACACTTCGATAAAGGCGAGGATGGATTCCTGGGATAGAATGGGCTAAATCACCTATGAGTCCTGCCTCGTTATTTTTCTTATCAGCATTTCCATGAAATGCCATGGCATTCTCACTTTCCAATATGGATAGAATTATCAAGTTCCCATCAATATCAACAATGTAATCATTCCTTTGGACATACAGAGAGACGCCAGAGGATCACTACCATTTCCCACATGATCAAACTCATCTGCAGCCCTATTGGTATTTTTCTGATTGCTTTCACCCTGACCTCCCTGGACACAATGGGAGCAACGATCTTTACAACTCTATTTCCCAGAACAACCAGTCCTATTCACAGGCCCGTTAATAGTCAAAACTCATCCATGATGTTTTTTCATAAAATCCAGTCAAAAAAGAATCTCCACTCATAAATGGTTCCCTCATGCCTACATATCTTCATTTCAATAAGGGAACCAACCCACCAAAGAGCAGGATGAAGAACAACACACAGCTAACACTAAAAACTTTCTTTGTTTTAACCTCACTCTTCTTTTTCTCCACTTTCTTGTTACTTTTTGGCATGGGTGCTAGTGCCTGTGATTTCAACTTTGGAATGGGAACCACTTGAGATCCTTGTCGGTTCATCATATAATATGGTGTATATGACATCCATGGAGAAGTATAGGGATTAATCCTGGGGGGTGGCGACATTTGAGAAGGTACACCAGTACCTCCAAGTTATGCCTTTAGAGTTACATTTTCTTCCTTTGCATAGGATAAATTTGTATTCAAATGTTGAATTGTTGATTGAAATATTCTAAACTTATTATATAACTCCTCAACATAAAGTTTTTTCTTTTCCTTGATAAGTGAGCCCTTTACTTCTTCCTAATTTTCCTAAACATCCTATTTTCGTCCTCATCCTTGTTAACTGGAGCTTCCCTAACACAATATCCTGAGGTCAACATGAATTTTCTAGAAGTATCATCAAGAACTCGCCGTAAGTTGACTCTTAGGTTGAAAAAAGTTATTCAGGTTCATTTGACTCGAGTCCAAACCAGATTCCGACCCGAGACAGTATGGTAGACAATTAGGGTTTTGAAATATATCATCATGGGTAGGGTTTGGAAATCTATCATTGAATGATTCATCAAGAATGATGGCATCGGTTGTGAAATTAACATTTGGAAATTCCATAGGGAAATCTTCGACATTTTATTTGTATGTTATGGTCATGTGTAGGGTGTAAAAAGTACGGTCAAGGTTGAACTGCAAGACCGTCGAACTCCTCGATGAAGTTGGATTCTTCCGGCGGTGGATCGGCCATATCTAGAGTGCATTAGCAATTGATAAGAGATTTAGTGAGAGAAAAGATAGGAATAGAGAGGCAACTGAGAGTTACTTTTCTTTTATAGTTTTATTTTCGACATTGTTAGGATTGATCCATTACATTTTGTAGATAGCATATCTAACAAATAAAAATTCAGATTTCTTGATGTTTCAAAAAATAAATTTTATAAGATTTCTTTTGTTTGTAATGTTTGTTTTACCAGTAAGTGCATGTACGAATACACGAATGCTCTCTTAAATGATTAACTTTAAGAAAAAATGTTTAATATTCATTGAAATAGTGAATTGTGTATTAAATATGTGATCCAAGAACTATTTGATTCTGTTTATTTTCTCTGTGTCTCTTTATTTCACACTTAGAAGGTCATTATTTAGAGCCGGGTGACTTGAATATCATTACTAATTTTTGAACACGTGCATTGCACGTGTATATCTTGCTAATTAGAATAAATACTTTTAAAAAATTAAGTGTACAATGTGTCAAATACAAGCTCAAATCAATGAACAGTGATCATATTCAACTGATATTATCATCATTGCAAGGCACATCATACAAAAATATTGTTATCAAGTGAATTTCAAATGTAATACTATAACGACTTCGAATATACAATTTTTATGATATATCAAGTATCAACTTGTTAAGAGTACTTTTTTTTAATTTCACAACACATACTTTAAATGTCAGCACTATAGTTGCACAATATTTAATGCCTTGAAGTTTCACTCTTCATTTTAAGGAATAATAACCTCCACTTCTTTATAGATGCATACATATCGAGAAGTTGTCGTCGAAGCAGAGTAGCTTTTGTAAAAGTTATGGAGAAATTCGATCAATACATGCCTTTCTTAGGATGGTTTATCGATCATTATCAATTTCATAGTGTACACCTACAAAACAAAAACAGTAGTTATTTGTTATAGAAATATCATTGTTTAAATATTTGATTGACATATATAAATAATAAGTATAGGCATATGAACCCTTCGTCTTCTTTGACTCATTCAAAATTATTAGTTTTGTCATGGGTAAATTTTGACAAAAGAAATTTTAGTTAAATCATAATGATATACTTAAATTATGAAATACAACACAATAATTTGTGAGTTACTAACAACATGGTAGAAAAATAAAACAATATAAACCAATAATTATATGGTGCAAAAAATAAATAAATATTAAAGAAAAGATAACTATGAATTTATATATATACATATTTATGAACCAACCCAAAAAAACAAATAGACTACATATAAAAAAGTTTGAAATTATCAAATAAAAGTTTAATGAAGTAGAAGTATTGTCAAAGGATAAATAAAGAAAATGCAGAAGTGTTATCGCCTCTACATAAGTTCAGATTCCAACATTCATATGATTAAACATCAAATCAAGACTTTATAAATGAGAAGTATTTTCATCAAAAAAAAATAATAATGAAAATATTACTCCACCTTACTTAAGTTCGGCTTCTACGGCTCATAAAATTAGATCGATAGTGATAATAGGATTTAAATATAAATAGGAGATAACATGTGAGGTGAAACGACTTAAAAGCTGATTTCAAATATAATATTTAATTTTAAATTATGTGTTTTTGGATTCTTAAATGTAGCACATAAATAAGAGAAAGTAGAAAGATTTTTACTTAATGACATTATACTATTGTTTAATGAGGAATTACGTCTTCTTGGTTTATTAATGTGGTTGAAGAGAATGGGAAGGATTGTGATCAGTGATGAGTGGTGTAACTATTTAATATGCTACTTTATTTAATATACAATTATTAATTAAATGTTTTACAATATTTTGATTCAATCAAGGGGTAAAATAGTAATTCAACTTTTCATCTTTGAAGCTTTTCACTTTTACTAATATACTAGTTTTTCGAACGTGATTATAAATTCAAAAATATATCTTATTGTAAATAGCATTTCTTATTTAAGAGAAGATTTGAATAATAAGTTTTGTACAAAATAATAGGCAAAAGGGTCTAGTGAACCCTTGTACTTGTGTGAGTTTGTATTGTGAAGCCTTATACTTATCCATTTGTCATATGGACCCCTGAATCCATCTAAACTCAACATTTTAAACACGTTTTCTGACTTGACGTTCTATGTGGCAGATACAACCAAGGGTCGTGTGATACACACATCTGAAGAGCGTGAAATCTGGTTAAAAGGGTCTAATAACCACATTAGGGTTTTAAAAAGTCATCTTCTTCCCCATTCACATTTAACACCATTATTAGACAAATTTGAGTTTTTTTCTTCCCTCTTTTTCAATCTTCTTTATCCAAATTTCTTGTCCATTTTTGTCATTGTTATACTCCTTTTTTTTTTCTATGGATTTCCACGTAATTCTTTGCTTCATTTTGTGGTTGATCCTATTGTAGTTTTCTACATCATTATGAAAACTGCTTTTCTTAGAATCCAATAATCTACTGAAAATCATGAAACATGTACTGAAAGCATAACAAATAGAATCCCCAAAAAGTTTTTTAAAAAATCATTATAATCAAGTAAAAACCTAAAAATCAAACAAAAACATAAATAGAAGACGAAATCTAGACTAAACAACATACAAATACGAAAATAAGTCAAAAAATTTACATAGATAAATTAAAAAACAAACAAAACCAAAAAAATACTCAAACAATTTTGTAGGAATGAAGAAAAAAATGAGAAAGAAGAATTGTAGGTATATATAGCCACACATAGATACAGGTCTAAGACGACGTTGACACACTGTGCACTCAAGCAGTGAGCCTCTCTTTTTCTATTTGGATGAAAACAAAGACGAATTGTCTTGAATACTGCTGGTGTTTTTTCTTCAATGGAAAGAGTAGAAAATGTTGGGGG
>NC_028639.1:13322773-13391163 GCF_001406875.1 Solanum pennellii
GGGGGGGGGGGGGAGCGCAAGGAAGATGAAAGACAAATGAAATGAAATTGTGGGAAAAGTGATGGGTTTGGTGGCAAAGCTAAATAAAAATCAGAAGTGTATTAATTAAATATAATAAAAATGTCAAGATGACACATGAAATGGTATTTATCTCTACAAGTGTCATTTTATAATTATTTTTAAAACTACGTGTCAAACATTTGTGGTACACGCACAACTAAAGGGGTAAAAAATGTGTTTAAAATGTTGAGTTTAGCTGGGTTCAGGGGTCCAGATGACAAATGGGTAAGTAGAAGTGTTCACAAGACAAACTCATACAAGTACAAAGGTGCACCGGACCATTTTGCCAAAAATAATATTGCTGATTCTTTTGTGAATGTTCAATGAGGATCACCTTATATACCTCTTATTCACGAGAACCTATGAAGATGGTCAATGAAATATTTTATAGTTAAATGTAATATTATATATGTTTATTGCAATTTGATAAGGTTTAATCATATAATTAGTGTTATCTTATTAATATTATCTTATAGACAATACTTATTATGTAGTTTTCTTGACATCTAACCAGATGTGTTTTGCACATGTATTCCATGTTAAACTATTTAGATGTTTTTTTAGAACTACTTCTGTTTAATAAATTTTATTTTATAAGTCATAACATATAATAGATGTCGTTTGTGTTGTTGGCTCACATATTTGAATTCTTGATTGATTGTGCACATAAATCAAATATAATTATCTGATTGTCCATACATAATCTCTGGAATCATATATATAATCACATGTTTATCTTACATTCCAATAAAATATAGTTCTTATACTTCAACACAGTGGTATAAAGTATACAGAGACGGTATAATAATATGAAAAACTATTGGTCAAAGGTTAATATAAGGAAAGATGAAAGATAAATATAATTACTGTAATAACTATGAGAATTCATAATATTATAACTAAAGAATGTAAAAGAGTGTGAATAACGTTTGCAATAATTAGTAACAACTAAGAGAATTCAAAATGTTATAACTAAGAATTAATATGCAATAGTTGAATTTCTAATAAATTTTATACCTATATAAATAAATAGGACTTTAATTAATGTTCTCATTTTTAATAGTTAGTACATTTTAATTTAGTGTAGGGACAACACAAAAATGTTTATTCCATATCACTGAAAAGTTTATATATTTTTATAACAACTCATTCCAAATCATAACATAAAGATCAAAAGTAAATGAAAATAGACAAAAACATTAAAGAAAAATCAAGACATCAACATATTAGTGGAATTCAACCTATATTCATACTCGTAATGACTAATAACTTTTAATGATTCAAATATAATCACTATGCATGAAAGACTTATAATAGTGGTTACATTTCTTCTTCTCATCCAAAACACTAAACGATATTATAAAAAAAAAAAACATCGCTTCAAACGATAAATGCAAATGCGATAATTATTTTTATTTTAGCAAAGATTCTTATCAAATCACAACAATAATAATATCATACTCAATGTAATTCCTCAAGTGAAATATGATTCTTATAGAATTGAATAATATAATATATACAAAGTTAATTCAGAAAGCTAGGTGAATTTTGAAGTTCACATTTTGGTATTCAGTTTATTTATCTTCTCCCTTTAAACTACTTTTTCTTTTCTGATTTGTGAGCTAACTATTGACTGAAAGGTATTTTGTCAATCCTAATATATTTACGCTCAAGTTACCTCACTTTCCTCAAGTGCAACATCCTCTATTGGTCTATCTCCTTTCAAATCAACATCTTTTGAATAATCATCATGTATCTCTATAAGATAAAATAAAAACTCTCTGGAAAGGATCACAAATTCTTATTGTGTGATTCAATACGATAACAATATGAACAATCAAGAAAATATTATTTCCAATATAATAAATCAACACCTATCATATATCTAACGTCATCCTAATAGTCACCCATTGTTATATAATTTAATTAGCTGGAGCTTTGAATTTGGCTAACCAACCTCTTGATTAAAAGAGATTAGTCCTTGAGACCTCCTTTGTTCATCTTCGATATAATATAGGATGATTTTTCTACTAATTACCTTGTTACTCGCTACTAATTGAAATAAAGGGATAAAGAAAAATAGAAATTAAGATGCTTTGGTAAATTGAGAGAGGGATGGATATCAACATTTATGTTGCATCTTGGTAATGTTTATATATTTTTATCACAACCTAATTCAATATTATAGAATAAAGATGTCATTAGAAAATCTTCATTTTCTTTATTAATAAAATAAGATAAGTTAGTTTTTAGACTCAACCAATATCAGGAACATGCAGAAATTAAGTTGGCCAGAACATCACGAAAAATTAGACAATTTGATGCAATTTCATAATTGAAGAGAATTTTTTTTCAACTTTTATTACTCAAAAAAAAATTAATTTTGTTCATCAAATATTCTAAATTTCACATGCGACACTCAACCTAACATGTATCTGCACATATAAAAAAATTCGACAAGAAATAATTATAAAAAATAAAAAATACTTACTTGTAAGTATTCAAAAGTATAAATTTTAATAGAATAAATGAGCAAACCTGAAAAATTGAAGGAGAAGAAATGGACAATGTAGTTTAGGAGAACAAATATGAACTAAGAACGAAAAATTAAATTAAATCAAATTTGACTAAAGTAGGAAGTACCATAATCTTCACTTATATCATGAAAATTATATTCACTCGCCGTTCTTCTAAAATCTTAATTAAATGCAAAATACCCCTGCAACAAAATTTATGAATATGCAAATACAGAAGGGAAAATATCAATTCTCACTTATTTTGGTAGGAACAGTGTTAGTTTCATCTCTATGATATGCACAATATTAGGGATGTCAAGCTCAAATTGTAACTTTTTGAATATCATGATTAATAAACTTTTAAATTTCAAGAAAAAGAGAAATTGAAGAGAGAAATAAATGCTTCCCAATATTTTTTGAAGATAAATGTTGAAGAGAGAAATACAATGCAAATTCTTTTTTAAGACACATGCAAATTAAAAACATACTTTTAAAGAAAAGTTCATCAAGAAATTATATCCAAACTTAAAATTGAGAAACGATATGCTAATTAGCTGGAAATTTTTATCAAATCTTAAAATTTTAAGTTCAAAGTCATGCAAAACGGAAAAGAACAAAATTATCTAGAGAAACACATGATGAAACTTCAATGTGACAATTCAAATATAGAAAATATGTGAATAATGATGATTGAAGAGGAACATAACCAAGTGAGAGGAGAAGATTAAAGAAAAATGAGAGGAAGTCCCTCTATTTATAGTAAAGTATGGGTAGTTTGAACCAAAGTTTTTTGTGTCTTATCGGAAAAGTCATGACCTTTCGGAGAAGTCACAACCCTTTAGAAAAGTCACAACTTATTTAAAAAAGTTACAACTCTTTGGAAAAGTCACAACTAATTGACAAATCACAACCCTTTGAAAAAAAGTGACGACTTATCGAAAAAGTCACAACTCATTAAAAAAGGCACAATCTAAGTTAGAAATATTATAGTAATTTAACATTCAAGTTAGGAGTTCATGTTTTTAAGGTAATATAGATATAGATATAGATGTCGATACAGATAGATATAGATATAGATATAGATGATTTGATTCTATTTATTTTCTAAGGATGTTAATAAGTGCAAAATTTATGCGGCTTCTAGATGAAAAAATAATGCTAAAGAATTTTCAGCCATGGTCCTTAGGTATTTTTTTTGTTAAAATCAAGGTTGTAAACATTGTATGTCTTCAAAAACATTTAAAGTAATGAGATGGCATCAACAAATATGGAGCTCTATGACATGCTCTAGATTCTGAAGGCTTGTGTTGCACTTTATTTTCATGAATAGATTTTCAAATTTAATAAATATTGTGTTGGGCTATAGAATTTGAAAAGACGAAAAAATCAGCAGAGCATATTCTCTCAATAATTTCAAATCTGAGGATAGTCAACACATAATAGATATTTAATCAAGCTTAAAGCCTGAACAATTCTATGCCAGAACTCAAGCAATCAGTTATTGTCAAGTTACATTGATTAAATCTCGAGTAAATTGTTACTGCTATTTCATGCCTCTGTTCACTTGCAATTCATTTTGATATGTCAGTGGTTAATTTGTGTTTATGATGTTAATTGTTGTTTTTGAGTACATGTTTTAACTCTGTTATTTATGTTTCTGCAAAGTCATTGTCTCTAGTTATATTGAACATATACACATATTATGATTGGTTATTTTTCTGCAAAGTTATTGTCTCTAGTTAACACAGAATAGATGTATATCCATTGTGCATAAAACAATTATTGTACGTACTCAGTTCCAAGAATTCATCTGTTTATATTATATATAAAATTCTTTAACTTAAAAGTATTATAAATAAGCTTACATATTATCTGTTTTAATATAGACATCATGTTTCTCACTTATCAATTGAACAAATTCATTATGCAAATTCAAAACTTATAATTGTTTTCATGTTCAAGTGTAATTTTTTTTTGATTTCGTTAACAATTTTTTGATTTTTTTCCCGAGATATATATCAAAATTGTATAATCTATGAAACTTAAATGTGTTGTTTTTCTTATGAATGCCTTTGTATATATATTTTTATTTTCTTCTTTATTTTTCTTTTTATGCTGATTAAAAAACCAATGATTTATTATTTTCTGAATAATTAATTCATTAGAGTTTCTTGAGTTATGTGATGATAATTGATAAATAATGAAATTCATGTGGGAATATTTTTTATATTTTTTTTAAAACCCATTTTTTCATTATGATGTTAGTAAAGGATTATTTGCAAGTTCAATGCAATTGTTCGCGTGATCAGGTTACCTACTTATAACAATATAATTGTAACTTGCAAAAATGTGATTGGTAAAGTTTGCTTCTTTTTCAAATTGTGTATAATTGGATTTTACAAAGAAAATAAAACTACTCTTATATCAAGTCATATTTTTAATTCTTCAATTTTTTACTAAAAAGGGCACAAATCCAACGTAAAACAGACATCTATCTAATCTCTATTTGTCAGTGGATTTTTTTGTTAGGCTTTCTCCCTCTAATTGTATTAAGTTTTTTCCCGTTTTGTTATAAAGATTTTTTTTCCCATTTTGTCGTTCGGGTTTGATATTAGAGGTCACTTCTCTGTTTTTTTCAAATGTGGTGAGTAGATTTTTCTGCGTTATGGATTCTTATCAACCATCATTCAACTACGCTTAATTCTCAGATGTTCCAAGCTTTCATTTTCCCAAGTAAGTTGCCAACTATTTTAGGTATGGTTTGTCTTTTTGCTTTTTTGTAATAAGATTTGTGTTTTTTTAGCAAAATAGGATTGTAATTTCCCTTTTTCTTTTATGTTCCTCTAAAAGAGTCATCACTCTGTTTTGATGTGGACAACACAAGTCCTTGAGAATTTAGACATTTTGAGTTATTAGGAAGGATTTTTTTTCTCGTATTGTCCCTTAACTTTATATCTAACCTCATTGATCCTCGTCGTAGTATATCTCTTAAGCACATTTATGGTTTGGAGAAGCCCTCTGCTTTTTTGTCCTTTTTAATATTTTTTTTGTGTTCATTTAAGTAGGACCTTTGTTGAGTTCAGGCATGTTGTACAAAAGTGTTCAAGTTCGATGTGTCATCTTCTGCTCTATGAGCCATAGTTCTTGTTACCACTACTAGAAATATACCTATATAAGAGTGGTTGAATTTCACGTGTGTCCACAGAAATAGAAGGATCATCAACATTTCTAAAGAACAAACTTGAACAAATGGAATTCAAGAGAACTTCAGATTCCATGGAAGAAAGTGACTTGTTCCCACCGAAGTTCTCTTACTTCCCATTTGTCCCAATTTGTTATTCAGAAATGTTGTGAGAGGGTCTAGAAAAGGAAACTAAAGGACCATTGCGGACACTTCTATTTCTGTGGAGACGTGTGTCGTTCTGCCTTTCTTCCATAGATATATCTCTAGAATTGGTAACATAAACCATGGCTTCTGGAGCTGAAGATGACACATCGAACTGAAACACATTTTTTTACATGTCTGAACTCAACAAAGGTACTGCCCAAATCAACAAAAAAAAAATAAATTAGAAGACTGGAAAGCAGATGGCTTCTCCGAAGCCATAAATTTGCTTCGAAGATATACAATGACGAGGATAAAATGAGGTCAGATAGAGGATTAAGGGACTCTACAGGGAAAATGTCATTCCTAGCAATTCAAAATGCTCAAATTCTCAAAGCGAACACTTGAAAGTGAAACATTTGATAACCAGATTTGTCCCCCTTGAAAAGTTGTTTAGGGTATAATAGCTAGAGGAATACATTTCTACCACAAATATAAACTTAAAAAAAGGCAAGGAAAAATGAAGAATTAATTTAAATGATATGAAGTCCATAAAACATTTGTTGAAGTGCTCAACTTTTTATCATCAAGGACTTGTGTTGTTCCCATAAATCTTTATCATGTTCATCAAGACAGAGTTTTGTATATAATCCCCCATAGAGAGAAAAAGTTACCAATTTGAAAGAGAGACGACTATGTTAGACGACCATAGAAGAAAAAAGGAAATTACAATCCTATTTTGTTAAACAAAGACAAATATAAACAAGTAAAATTAAAATTGTGAAATGTGAATTTAAATGATACGGTATCTGCTAACTAATATTACAAAGATAAGAATAAATAGAGTCAGTCCAGATTGAAAAGCACTTACCGGCAACACCTTGAAGGTATCACTGCTGCATAGTTGACTTTACATTCTCTTTCGCCTCAGATCCAAGAGTCCTTTCTCCCTCTGCAGGACTTTGATAAATGAGAGGGTTCCTGAGGCAGTAAGTGATAAATCTCCAGGAATTGTGAGGCTTGCCTCTCTATTTTTATCATCAACACTTCCATGAGATGCCATGGCTTTATCACTTGCCAACACAAACTAAATTATTGATTCCCAACAATCTCACCAAGTTTATCATTCCTCAGAGTGTACAAAGAGGTTGCCAGAGGATCACTACCATTTCCTAGGTGAACAAACTCATTTGCAGCTTTAATGGTATTTTGTTGATTGCTTTCATCCTGACCTCCCCGGCCACAACGTGAGCTTTGATATTTTCCATTTTATTTCCACAAATAACCAATTCCACTCACAAAAGCATCTCCTCTCGTAACCTTATTTGTTTCCACACCAGTCTTCTTTTTCTCCACATTCTTGTAAAATTTTGGTACGGGCCCCACTACTTGTCGTGTAAACTTTGGAATGGGAACCAATGACACTTGTGATCCTTGTCTCTTCATCATATTATGTTGTGTATATGACATTGATGGAGGAGGATGGGGTTCCATCCTGGGGGTGGCTGCACTTGAGGAGCTACACCAGTACCTCCAAGTTGTGCCTTTGGAGTTACATTTTTTTCCATTTCATAGGATATCTTTCCATTAAAATTTTAAATTGTTTAATGACTTATTCTAACTTTATCATCTAACTCCTCAACATAATATTTTTTCCCTTTCCTTGACAAGTGAGCACTTTCCCTATTCAAAATTAGTTTGTTCAACCTCATCATTATTAACATTGTCACTCAAAGAAAATATAGTGGATTTTTGGTGTTTGCATACATTATTCGAGTCTTAACTATCTTTTTTCCTTTTAAACAAATAGCTAAATTACTTATATTAGCATTGAGTTTCTGTCTGCAACTTTCCCTTTTACTGAATTACTTCATAACCTTGGAGAAGAATGTATCGATTTCATAGAATTTGAAAAATCTTTCAACCCTTTTGAGAGATTGGAACAAAATTTGTAGATGGCACATTCAAGTACCCGGAGAGATCGATAGAAACTTGGTGAAAAAGCGGAGACACTTCATCCAAAACTCCCGAGCTTCTCCAACTATGAAGTTTCCCTGGCGGTGACATGTCCTAACCATCACACCTCTCGCTGCCTGATTGCCGACCAAATTGCTTATTTCCTCTGACGTCAACTTGATATTTCTATAGGAATTGCTAAAATTCCCATTCAATTCATTCTCAGGTTGACCAAAGCAATTAGGATCCATGTGGACTGGGTTCGATCCGGAGTTTCCCTTTGACAAAATCCCGAAGTTGACTTGGAAGTTCTAGAAGCATTGCCAAAACTCCCCATCAGTTGAATCCTAGAGTGACCAAAGTTATTTGGGTCTATCTAACAAGAGTCCAAACCTATTTCTGATATGAGACAGTAAAAAAGGGCATTGTTAGGGTTTGGGAAAATATCATGGAATGATGCATCAAAAATGATATCATCAGTTGAGAAATCAATGTTCTGAAATTCCATAGGAAAATCCACAATATTTTCTGGATTTGTTGTGTTCATATGTAGGGTGTAAAAAGTATGGTCAAGAGGTGGAACTGCAAGACCATTGAAGTCCCAGATGAGGTGTGCTTCTTTTGATGAAGATGGATCGGCCATATCTAGAATTTTTTTAGCAATTGATCATAGACTTAGTGAGTGACATAGTAGGAATTTAAATGAAACTTGCATTTACTTTTCTTTTAAAGTTTTATTTTTCGAGATTGATTTATTAGATATTGTAGATATAATACCTCAGAAATAAAAAATTAAAATTATTAAGATTAAAAAAATAAATTTGGTTCTTTGATTAGTTGGTTTTGTGTATTTTACCAATAAGAGCATGTCCATACAAGAATCCTCTTTTAAAGACATTTATTGAGGAAGGATTGTTATTTTTCAATGAAGTAAAGGGTGTAAATATGTGATCTAAGAAATATTGATTATATTTATTTTCGCTATGCCTCTAGATTTCACGCATAGAAGGTTATAATCTAGATTTCAATGACTAGTATATCTTATAAAAATGAATCTTTCTATTTGAGTATATTTTTTTACCTATTTAAGTCCTTTTAAATAAAGAGCACTAGTCTAATATATAATATAATATAGATAGAAGTGCAGGATCACAATAGTCCCATTAGTTAATTATAGTTGTTTAAAGTAATACTATTGCATATTGAAGCTATGTGAACAATTGCTGAATAATTGTTGATATGGGTGATCCATCACCAGCGTATATAGCGAACCTCATACGGTCACTTATATGGTCTTGCAGTTCCACCTCTTGACCCTACTATATAGGCCCTACACATGACTGTTACATACGATGAAAACATCAATGATTTTCCAATGAAATTTTAAAAATTGATTTCTCAATCGATGACGTCATTTTTTATGCATCATTAGATGATATTTTTCCAAACCTTATCAATAATGATGTGTTTCAAATGAATAATTACTAACTTGACTGTCTGGGGTCGAAGCTATGTTCGGAGACGGGTCAGATGGATCCAAATAGCTTTGGTCAACCTAGGAGTCAACTGATGGACAATTTTAACTATGCTTGTGGAACATTCAAGTCAACCATAGGATATTTCCTCAAGGAAGCTCCGGGCTTGAACCCGGTCCAGATGGACCATAATTGATTGGTCAACCTGGAAATGAATTGATTGACAATATTAGCAGTTCTGCTAGAAATATTGAGTTGATGTCGGAGGAAATGAGCAATTTTGACATAAATCAGGAAGAAGGAGGTGTGATGGTTATGGACATGTCATCACGTGCGCTACTTCGTAGTTGGAGAAGTTAGGAGTTTTTGATGAAGCTAAGTGTCTCCGTCATTGCACCTGGTTTCTATCGATGTCTCTGGGTACATGAAAGTGCCATCTCTAAATTGTTGTTCCAATTTCACAAAAGAGCTGAATAATCAAGCAGATTCGAACAAATAGATACATTCTTCTTCGAAATTAGGAAATAATTCAGTAAAATGTGGAGTTGTAGAACAAATACTCAATGCTAAATATAAGTAACTAAAGTTATTCCAAAAAGAGGAAAAGGGTAGTGAAGACTCAAATTATGTAAACATACCCAAAAATCAACTACATTTTCTTTGAGGAACAATGCTAAGAATTATGAGGATAAAAAGAAGATTACAAGATTAATTAGGAACAGGCGAAGTGCTCACTTGTCAAGGCAAAAAATAATTATGCTTAGGTGTTAGAGGATAAATAAAGAATACTTCATTCAACATTTGAATGCAAATATATTCTATGAAATGAAGGAAAATGTAAATCTAAAGACACTGCTTTGAGGTACTGATGTACCTCCTCAAGTGATGTCACCCCTCGGGATGTATCTCAATCTTCCTCCATGGATTTCATATACATAACCTTATATGGTGAAGCCACAAGGATCACGAGTTCCATTGGTTTCCTTTCAAAAGTTTAAACCATATGTGATTGTGCCAATGCCAAAAAATAGAAAGAAAGTGGAGAAAAAGAAGAGTGAGGTGAAAACGAAGAAGGTTCCCAGTATTAGCTTCTTTGGTGTGTTGTTGTTCTTGATGTTCTTTGGTGGGTTCGTTTCTTTCTTGAATGGGAGATATCAAGGTATGACGGAACCATTTATGAGTGGAGATTCTTGTGAGTGTATTTTTTTTTTCAAAAATAGAAGATTTTTGACTATTCAAAGGCCAATGCATGGGACTGAATATTCTGGGAAATATGGTGAAAGATCATAGCACACATTGTATCCGGAGAGGTCAGGTGAAAGTAATCAGCAAAACACCAATGAGGGTGCAGATGCGTTTATTTATGTGGACAGTGGCACTGCTCCTTTGGCAGCCTCCTTGTATGTCCCGAGGAATGCTACACTTGGTAAGATTTACGGAAACTTGATAATTGTGTATGTATTGGCAAGTGAGAAAGTGATGACATCTCACGGAGAAGTGCTCATAAGAAAAAATGGGGAGGCAGGAATTGCTAAATACTTTAGTCATTTTTGAGTATATCTTATAAATATGACTATTTATTTTCTCTATGCCTCTATATTTCACCCTTAGAATATCCTAATCTATAGTTCAATGACTAGTATATCTTATAAAAACTTACCTTTTTAGTTAAGGATTTATACCTATTTGAGTGGTTTTATTCATCCAAATTTAATGCACATTTTTATTATTAAACTGATATCTTTTAGTTGTAAAACTGCATACAAATGAAATGGAAAATTTATCTGAAATACAATTATGATTAATATTTTCTTTCTTTACTAACATATTTTTAGCTCCTACATTAATTTTAGAAAATAAAAGATATTTTGATCGTAATGGACAATTTTAGAAATAAAAAATGGATGTCTTTCGACATAATTAGTAGAGAATAATGAAAAGCAAGAGAATTTAAGTGGGAACAAACACTTTCTTCCATGGTAGTATCTGTTCAAGCTGATCCAAGAGAGATAGGTGGTGGTCATGGTGATGGGGTTGTTCGTATTTGAACTTTTGACAAAAAATAAGGTTCAACAGAAGCTTTTTTAGTTTATATGACATATTTCAAAAGACACACACAAATATTATCATATCATATATTATCATATCATATTAAACTAAAAGTGGAAAGCCACAAAAGTAAAAGTTGAAATACTATTTTTTTCCCCGACAATTAATTTAGTATATTACAAAATATCTATTTAATTAAATATTAAATAATAATCATATAATATTATGATTAAATGTTAAAAGTGAAAAAATGTTAAAGTCTAATGAAGAAAGATGAAAATATACATAGAAAGATATTAGATATCATTTTAAAAATTAATTAATCACAAATTTTTATTTTTCCTTTTTTTAAAAGCTATTTTTATTGTTCTTAATATCATACGAACTATTTTTTTCTCTTCTTTCTTTCTTTATTTATTTATTATTATTCTCCGTTATTTATTTGAAACACATCTTCATACTCATATTTAATTATCTATTTAATTGTTACTCTTAATATCTTTAACTCTCATTCTTTCATATTCATAACTTCCAATTATAAAGAGTTGTTACCTATAGAAGTTCTTAAATACATTATTTGTGCTATAGACTTTTTGTATTTCAACCTCATGTAACGACCGATTTTCATTGTTATAGAAAATCCAAGGAGGAAAAAATCAGGGCCGAATTTTTTTCGTAGTGATAGAATTTTTCCAACCTTGTCCAGATTTGGAAGAAATCGGAGTAATCAAGGTGTGGAAAAATCTGGTAGCAATTAGGTGGAGTAAATATGAATTTGATTACATAATCGGTTAGATAAATTGTTAAGAAATCCGTACTACTCAACGGAATTGAATTTGGATAAGTAAATCTCCGAGAATTGATCTTGATGCTAAGGGCATTTTCTGAATGTATGGTGTTAAGGATGTGTTGTGAAAAGGGGGAATTGAAATCTCCTTAAAGAGGTTGTGTCTCGCTTTTGGCCGCTATGGCAGAATTAGTTTCATTGCAGCGACGCCGCTACATTGTTATGGGTGCCGCTATAGCGGACGAGACGGGACGTAAAATCGTAGAATTTTGGGGGAGCTCACTGGTTCGAAAATGCCGCTGCAGTGACACCGCTACAACGTGATATATTCCGCTATAGCATGATGGGCGCCGCTAGCTACATCGGCACAGGAGCGAATAATGTCATAGATAAAACCCTTAAATGACCTTATTTGACGGTTTTTTATTTTAGAGCTAAAGAACGCCGTAGGTTATTCCATCTCGCCTTCACCATTTTTGAAGCTAAAGGTAAGTTTTTCACTCTCCGAATTTACTTTTCAATCGAAAAAACGTAAATATAATGGGTCAATATTGATGGGGAAGGGTTCCTTGATATATCTTATGGTGTAATTAAACCTAATTTGACTAAGTTTGGATCATGGGTTTGATCTAGGGTTAACAGAATTGTAAGTGATCTGGGTAATTAACGTTTGTTTGTTGATTCCCATGTTATCGTGATTGTTTGTAGATCTATAACAATTGGAACGAATCTGAAAAGGGAAGGATCAAGTTTCTTAGGGTTTCAATCTTGTTTCAAGGTAGGTGATGGTTGTGATTTCATGATTGTATGATGTATGAATGTTCTTGCTTCATTTTGATATTGTTTGTATATGAACTTTGCAATTTGATTACATTGCTTGTAATTGAGACAGATGAAAAATATAGCCATGAAATCATGTTGTAAATGTATGATCTTGATTATGTACTTCTAAGTGCGAATTTTGGATAAAATCTGTTGCGTTTTTTAGGCATGTAATGTCAAAAGAAGGGGTAAGGATAGATCCCCAAAAGATTGAGGCGGTTAAGAATTCGGTACAAGAAGGTTTAGTTATTGAAATGAGACTAGGTAGTTATTATCGTCTTTTTGTTAAGAATACTGCTTCAATTGCTACTCACTTGACAAATCTGACCCAAAAGGAGGTGTTGTTTGAATGGACGGAAAAGTGTGAGGAGAGCTTCCAAAAACTTAAGACTCTTTTTATAACACTCCAAAAAAAAATTCGAACTATTACTCGAACCATCCTTCTTAGTGAGTAATTTTTTGCCAAGGAATATAAAATTTATTAAGGTTAGTTTGCTAGATTTAACACATTGAGCTCCAAAAATAATTAAATTGGAAATATCAAAATCTGAAATTTGGAGATTTAAGTTAAGTATGAGTTTTGAGCCAACTTCAACTAATCACAACTCCTATTACAGGATAAATTAGGTGTGGTACAAGATACTATAGGAATTATATTTTAATTATCTTTCCAACGTCGCCAAGTTTTCTAATTTTCTAGTATAGATGAGTGAAATATGACCTTTAAAAGTTAGGTTGTCCAGTTAAGAAAAGTTAGCCAAAATCAATTAGGGGTATCTTGGTCCTCTCCGTACCCAATCAGATTTAATTCATTTTTAGTAATATTTTAAAGGTATAATACTTTTAGGTTCAATTTTATAATCATAATATACACCTAGGTTTTTAGTTGAGAGTTCAAGAAGAGAACAGAAAAGATAAGAAGAGAAAAGAGGAGAAAAGAGGAGAGGATCAAGCGTTCGTCGAGATTCTTGCGTCATGTTGCGTAATTTTGCCATGGGTCTAATTCCTAATAAGTATGTAAGCTTCCATAGTATTTTCGTAGTTCACCCACATGCCAAACATGTTATTTTTAGCGTAATTTCATTCTCAAATACTTGAAAGATTTAAGTTCTTGATAGGTGTTTTTCAGGTTCATTCTAAATCTTGTCTTGTTGGTGTTTTGATGATTTCTTGAGATGAAAGTTATTGTTTGGAGTGTTTTTTGAATTTGTAAATGTTTACTTAGGTTGGTTAATTGAATCTAATGAAAACTTGAGAAAAGAAATCAATTAGTGATTTAGGGTCAGAAAACAAGAGGCAAAATTCTTTGAAAGCATGCCTACGGGGATGCTGGTGCGGCGCGCCCTAGAAGCGCCCAGGGGGCTGGGGAGGCACATCTGAAGCACGCCCAAATTCACTATATTATGTTAGGGGCTTTATCCCCATGTTGGTAACGCGCCAGGGTCGACTGCCCCACTCCTAGTTCGTCGGTTGTCGCGTTTGAACTCATTTAAAGTGTATCTTCACTCCTTTTGATTCTAAACACTTTAAACTATTTATAAACACTTATAAATCATTCATAACATGATTCAAAAACTTTAAATAATAATCCAAATTCAAGGTAAAGTCAAGATTAAGTTTTGAGAGTTCTTCCGAACCTTTTGAGAGAGTCAATTCGAGTCCTTTTAAGGACTCTTCTATAACTTCTAGTAACTTATTTCAAGACTCAAGTAAATGACCATGAGAGTGAGGATATTCATGAGTCTATAGTATCACCTAGATCCTTCATATCATGAACCATAACTCTTGAGTTCATATTTCACATTCAAGAGAAAGTTAAGAGTAGAGTTCAAGAAATCCTTTAAGTTCAACTGTGAGTTCTTTGAGATCCATCATTGATTTGAACTAAGTTATGAAGAAGTAAGTAATAGAATGATAAGATTTGTATGCATGATTTCCATATAGTTACTTAGAACTTCGAGTCGAATCAAGTCGTTCATGCCCATAATTTTCACATGAGTTCCATAAGTTGAGTATTATTGAGATGAGTAGTATTCCAAGTTCTAAGCCTTAAGTATTGAGTTCCCTCTTCCTTTTGAGATTATTTCTAATCATGGAACTATTACATGTTATCCATGAATTCCTTGAGTTGAATTGTTCATGCCTATAATTCTGAATGAATCCTATAAGTCGAACAATCTTTAGATGAGAAGTACGTTTGAGTTCTCGAGATGAGTCGTTCATGCTCATAATTCCGCATGAACCCTCCAAGTTGAAAATCATGAAATCATCCATAAACATAATATAATGAACCTTGAATCTATAATTCAATTCAAAGAAAGTTAAGAGTCAAGTGTAGAAGTTAAAAGCAAATCAAAGTAAAGTTTATAAAATTTTCTAAAGTTTTTCACAAACGTTTTTAGTTTGTTTTAAAGACTTAAATTTCAAGTCAAGTAAAGAGCAAAGAGTTGAAGATCTTCCTTCAAAATAATATAAGGGAACAAAGTATTCCCTAAGAGTTGAGTTCATTTCTCAAAAGCTATAACAGAACTAAATAGTCTCTAAGAGTTTATAAATGTTTTCAATTTTAACTTAAGAGAAAACTAAGTGTTCCAAAAGAGTTTTGAATAAGACAAAGGGAACATTGGTTCCAAGAGAGCTTTCTAAAGATAAACTATTGAGCAAATTATCTCAACCCAAGGAAAGGAGGTTGTTTTCAAAAGCATGATCTAAAGTATATTTTGGGAGTAGTATTGAGCACCGACGTAGGGATGAGAGATCATATTAACTCAAGTCTCCATGTAAACCATGTAGCCATCATGAGTATTAACGGTTCATACTTTTTATATGATTACGTAAGTTAAGCTAGTCGATCCATAATGTTAAGGAGTTCTATGCGACGGCGAAGTATTAAAAGTTTTGGTAGTGTGGTCAAGACGTTGTATCACCATTTTGGCTCATAGTGGTGGTTGTCGGTTAGAAATCTCCCACAGATACTATATTATTTTTTTTGTATAAGTAAAGTTGAGTTTGTTATTGCATTTTCTTTAACGAACTAAGTTGCTTTTACTATTTTATAATCCACTTTTTTTACATATAACATGTGTTATTGCTTTATATTAAGTTGAGAATCTATATCGAGTGTCATACCTTTGAGTACAGTATTTAATCTCTGAGTTGAGTATCTTATGCTTGAATATTCCTTGGGTTTCAAGTTTGAGAAGAGGTAAGTACGTTTCCATTTTTATCAAGTATCAAGCTTATGGTATGCTTTAGATTTCCCCTTACATGCTCGTACATTCCACGTACTGAGCCATTTGTCCTGCATCTGCTCATGATGCAGACACATGCATTCAAGATCGTCAACAGGAGATTCGTTGGTACATCCGAGACTCGAGTTAGATATGGTGAGCCTTCTTGCTTCCAGAGGATTTCATTTACTTTCAATTTAGTCAGGATGTCTTGGGTCTTTTCCCGACTTCGTTCTTTATCAGTTAGACGCTTCATAGATAGTCAATTTAGTTAACAAGTCTGTATTATTCATTTATTTATTAAATGTTTAAACACTTAAGTTTCCTATTTTATGGTGAGATTAATATATTATTTTATTCAGACTTAATCTTTAAAGTTAAAAGCTTTGTATTTGAGTTATTAATTTTATTCAATTTTAAGGTTTATGCATGCTTAAGTTAGTCTTTCAGTTGTAGCCAGCCAGGATGAGGGTTCGCTTGGGGACCAGCAATGGTTCTTGAGTGCCCGCCATGTCCAGGGTGTGCACTCCGGTCTTGACAAACTGGGTATCAGAGCACAGAGTGATACCGGAGATGGATGAAGTTACTCAAGGATTATGATGTGACCATTCAATACCATCCGAGCAAGGGTAATGTAGTTGTAGACGCTTTGAGTAGAGAAGCGGTAAGTATGGGTAAGTTAGCTTATTTGAGTGTAGCCAAGTGACCTTTGGCCAAGAAAATCCAGGACTTAGAATCTAATATAGTTGCGCATCTGCGAAAGAGGTGGGGTGTTATATAGTATTGAAGCTAATTCCATGTTCATGGAAGAGATCAAGGCCAAACAATTCGAAGATGGGAATGTAGAAGAACTTAGAACGGAGATTGCAATTGGTAAGTACCAAGATACCACTCTTGATGCGGATGGGGTACTCAACCATAATGGTGGAATTTGTGTTTCTCGAGTAGATGAGTTGATTCAAAATTTTTTGCTGGAGTCTCATGGTTCGTGGTATTCTATTCATCCGGGTATGACCAAGATGTATAGAAATCTGAAGTGAATTTATTGGTGGTCGAGGATGAAGAAATATACTGTGGAGTTCATGGAAAAGTGTCAGAATTTTCAATAAGTGAAGTATGAACATCAAAGGCTTGTTGGACTACTGCAAAGGATGCCACTTCCGAAATGGAAGTGGAAAAGAATTGCTATGGATTTTGTGGTTGGTCTCCCTAAGACCTTGGGGAAGTTTGATTCTATTTAGGTTGTGGTTGATAGATTGACTAAGTCATCCCGTTTTCTTCTGGTAAAAGTAGATTTCAGTACGGAACAACTAGGTAAAATCTATGTGAAGGGGATAGTGAGGCTGCATGGGGTGCCCCTTTCTATCATCTTATATCGTGGTACCCTTTTCACTTCCATGTTTTGGAAGAAGTAGCATGATAAATTGGGTATGGAACTCATCTTTAGTACAGTCTTTCATCCCTAGAAGGATGGACAATCGGAAAAGACTACTCAAGTGTTGGAAGACATGTTGAGAGCTTAAGTGATTGACTTTGGAGGGCATTGGGATTACAATAATAGTTATCACTCAAACATTGGTATAACACCATTTAAGGTGTTATATGGGAGGGGATATAGATCACCCGTAGGTTGGTTTGAGGCTTAAGATGTGAAACCTTTGGGGGTTGACTTAGTGAAGGATGCTCAAGATAAGATGAGGAGCATTAAACCTAAACTTCTAGCCTCCCAGAGTCGACGAAAAAAGTATGCAGATCATAAGGTGAGAGATATGGAGCTTTACACCAGCAAAAATGTCCTTATGAAGGTATCACCCATGAAAAGGGTGATGAGATTCGGCAAGAAAAGTAAGTTGAGTCCGCGATATATTGGTCCCTTTGAGATTTTTGAACGTGTAGGACCAGTGGAGTATCAATTTGTGATACCCCCCAAACTTGTCCAGTGTACATCCCATATTTTATCTGTCGATGCTGAAGAGATATCGCGGTGATGGTGACTATATCATTAAGTGGGATTCAATTATGCTAGATAAAGACCTCCATTATGTGAAGGAACCGATTGTTATTCTTGATCATGACATCTATAAGTTAAGTACCAAAGAAATTAAGTCTCTGAAGGTTTAATGGAAACATTGTCTAGTCAAGGAAGCTACCTAGGAAACGGAGAAGGACATGCGACACAAGTACCCGCAATTGTTCACATATTCATGTAATACTTTGCCCTTTCCTTAGCCTTTTTCTATGTTTTGTCCCTCGGGGATGACTGATGGGTAAATTGATATCTATTGTAATGACCAGCTTCTGTCGTTATAGAAATGCCAACGGGGGAAAAATTGAGGCCGGAAAAAACTTTTTTGTAGTGCTAGGATTTGTCCAACCTTGTCAAGATTTGGAGGAAATCAGAGTCATCAAGGTATAGGAAAATAATTTATCAATCAGGTGGAGTACAAATGAATTTAATTACATAATCAGTTAAATAACTCATTAAGGAATCCGTACAACTTTACAGAATTTAATTTGGATAAGTAGATCTCCAGGAATCGATCTTGGTGTTAAGGAAATTTTCAAGGTGTATGGGTTTAAGGATGTGTTGTAAAAAGGGGGAATTGAAATTCCCCTAAAAATGTTATGTCACGCTTTGGGCCGTTTAGCTGGATAAGTGTCACTGCAGTGACGTCGCTACAGCAAGATGGTTGTCGCTGCAGTGAACAAGACGGGACTTAAAATCGCTGAATTTTTGGGGGAGCTCACTAGTTTGAAAATGTCGCTGCAGTGCGATTTTATGTCGTTGCATCAGAGCCGCTACAGCGGGATAGGGGTGAATAGAGTCTTAAATAAAATCCCTAAATGACCTTATTTGTCACTTTTTGATTTTTAGAGCTAAAGAACGACCCCTGGGCTATTCTAACTTGTTTTTCACCATTCTTAAAGCTAAAGGTAAGTTTTTCACTCTCACAATTCACTTTTCGATCCCTCAAATATAATTTGGCACTTTATCGTTCAACTCCTTCCCTAATAAAGTATATAAGCTTCTTATGCTCAAAATTCCCCAAATTAATTCATTTTCCCTAGAATCCAAAAATCCCAAAGTCCATCTTCCCCAAATTATTTCTCTCTCTAGAATTTGAAGAAGAAGGAACGAAGATCAAAGCTCAAGATATCATCTTTTTCAAGCAATTTTCATGTTTTTCTTCCCTAAGAGGTATGGTAGTCTTCATACTTGATTAAGTTTCATTCAATGAGCCCAATCAAAAATGATTTCAAGTTTTCAAATACCCCAAAAAAACTAGGGTTTTTAAATCTATGCATGGGTCCAGTTCCAAAACATTTTTAAAGGTTTATAAGTTATGAACTGTGAATCAATTGTTTGTTTAATGATAAATTATTGTAAGTTGTGAAGGATTTACACATGGACCCATGTTTTCCCCCAAATTCCAAAAGTGAATATATGTGATTTGGGATTGATTGATCATGAAGGATATTGACTTGTTTAAGCTTAGATTGATCTAGTTATTGAACCAGATTACTATTCATGCCTAATGAAAGTATTATAGGGTTTGTTGGTGGCATGTGATCATGGCCTTGAAACTCAAAGTATGAACGATTCATGTAGTATTATGATAAGAAGTATATGCATGTGAATTCAATAAAAGTATTATGATCATGTTTAGAATGTGATAGTGTTATGATTGAAGGCCTATTCTAAATTAACCCTTATGAATGATGATGACAGAATGTGAAGGGTTTTCTTCAATTTATTGTAAATTTTGCATTGGTAGGTTTATGCACCCTATTCTTGTGTGAATAAAAGTAATGTTGATTATGCTATCATGAATTGGTAAGTTTAGGCATCCTTTGCTTGCATGAATAAATGCATTGATGATTGAAGTACCTTGAACTGGTAGGCTGAGACATCATTTTCTTGTGTTTCTACTTGATCAATATGAATCGATAAGCCTATGGAATTCCTTTTATAAATGACCTAATGTAATGACAACTCTTGAATAGATAATCTAGGGGAATTTCCTTTCATAATGAGTCGATGACTTGTCTACCATAATTTATAAGCCAAAGGCATTCCTTTCATGTGTATAATGATGTGATAACGTACCATGAATCGATAGGCTTACGGAATTCCTTTCATGATTATGGAAAGATGACACATGAATCGATAGCATTATGGAATTCCTTTCATGAGGATTCAAGAACTATCTTAATAATGAACAATGAATAGATAGGCTTATGGAATTCCTTTCATGTGTAATGATGTGTCTGGGTCGATAGGCCAATGGAATTTCTCTCAAATAAAATAATGTAATGTTAACGAAATGCTTTATGGAAATGAAGAGGCTAAGCACCGAGTGGATATGTAAAGATGGTAACTCTCCCAATGTTAGGCTAGGGTTCTGATAAACATCTTCTATACCATAACTATGTGCCCACATAGGTATAGCTAATTGATCTACCTAAGCTAAATTTTACCGGTCCTACCTTAGGCAAGTAAACCACCTCCTTAGGTGTGGGGATTCATGACATTAAATTCCATGATTTATCTCTCTTGGTCTATGTCGGCTAAAGTCTTATTCTCATCATGTGAGATGTGCATTATGGTTTTTTGAGAAGTTCTATGAAGTGTGGATGGTAGTATGGGATGCCATCCATGTATTGCACGAGTAGGATTTGAGAGGGATATAGTGAGTTCTCTAATGTAATAATGACTAATGAATGAATGTTCCCTTAATAAAGCTAATGGAGAATGTTGACTTAAATGTTAATGTAATGACACATGCTTTACTTGCATTGTATTATGACTTACTATACTTGACATGACTTATGAAATTTTATGTCTCTTATGTTTTAGTATTGTTTAGTGATGAAAAGGAGGAATGGTAAGTTCACTTTTGGTGGCTTTATGTGGTACTTAGTTTGGATGGTGATATTGGACGCTATTCATACATTCCACAATGTATAGCTTCGGGGTTACTTGAGGTGAAGTTTTTAATATGATGAATTGACTTATGGTTTGATTATGTTGTATCTTATGACTTTTATGTTTATCTTGATGATATTTTCTAATAGTTTGCATATACATGATTTTCAAGTACAATGTTTGTTTGAAGCATGATTTTTGAATTGCTATCATACTTAGTACATTAAATGTGCTAACCCATATTTCAACCTTTATCTACAAAGAGTTGGTTCCGCCAGGTGAATTGAGTATTCCTGTTCAAGCTTGGATTGAGATCCTTCCAAGAATAGTGGTCTCTCCTCATAGATTCGAGCATAATTACTATCATGTTTCATGTCTTTTATTGTAATAGGCTATTTCTAGACTATTGATAAGACTTTCGATTGGAAAGGTTCGTGACCCTACTTTTGTTTCCATGACTTGTTTAGATAGCAATGTGAGACTGTAGACTTCTACTCTATTTTTAGATGAAGATTTTTTATTGTATGAATTTAAATAAAGATTTTAATTTCGCACTTTTTCTATTATCTTATGTTATGAATGATACAAGGCTTGTATGAGGATATTCGGAGTCTTGTACGCCATGTCACATCCATGGTGTAGGATCGGGTCATGACAAACATAGTATCAGAGCATAAGCTTTTGTAATGGTTTTTAGGATTAATGTTTTAAAAGTCACGCTTAGTAGAGTTTTGTTCATGAGTGTGAATCGTGACATATTTTATGAATGAGAGGCTATAAGACGTTAGAAAGTTTAACTTTATTCGTTAATCTTAAGTTGTGCCATAAAGTTTAGCTCTATAAGTGTCATTTTCCTAACCTTTCTCTTGTGACTATACAATATGAATACAAGAAAAGCTGCCGCAAGATGAATGGAAGATGAGATTGTTAATGAGGAAGTTCCTTTCAAAGATCCCTAGGGTCTCCAAAGTAGTCAAGATGAACAAGCTCCCCAAGGCAATCAAGTTCCGTTTTATCCTCCGTCCATGACCTATGAAGAAGTTAGGTCGGCTCTTTAGATAATGGCTCAAGCCGTAACTATTTAAGCCACTAGGGGTGTTGAGGCTCATATTAACTGTATTCGAGTACTATAACTTCTAGGTTGAGGGATTTTGTGAGGATTATTCCTCTGGTATTTCTAGGTTCTAAGGTGGGAGAGTATCCCCAAGAGTTCTTGGATGAAGTGTATAAGGTAAGTCAATGTTATGAGGGTGACTTCTATAGAAAAAGCGGTGCTAGCCGCTTACCAATGGAGGATGTTGCCCAAGTTTGGTTTGGTCAACGAAGGGCAATAGGCTGTTGGGGCGGGTCCTATAGATTGGGAAGAGTTTAAGAAGGATTTCCCAGATAGGTTTTTCCCCTGTGATAAGAGAGAGGCTAAGATGGAATAGTTTATCAACCTTAAGCAAGGTAGCATAAGTGTGAAAGTTTACACCTTGAAATTTATCCTTTTGTCTAAGTATGCTCCATATTTGGTGTCTAACCTGAGGGATGAGATGATAGATTTGTAATGGGTGTGTCCGACCTAGTTGAGGAAGAGTATTGTACGGCAATGCTCCATGATGACATGAATATCTCTAGGCTTAAGGTGTATGCTCAAGCAATTGAAGAGTCTAAACTTAAGACAAAGAATATGGATATTAATATATCTAGGTTCGATGAGCATGGTAAACCAAGGTTCAAAAAGAAGGCTTTTAACCAAGATTCTTCAAGAACTTCTAGGGTTAACCAAGATAAGGTAGTGGGCCTCCATTTCCTAAACCTATTTGCACTACTTCTAGGAAGAATCACTATGGGAAGTGCCTAGCTCGTAGGGATGGTTACTATTGTTGTGGTAAGAATGATCATCAAGTGAAGAATTTTCCTACTCTTACGGCCAAGGGAAGATAGGCCAAGCAAGTTTCTCATAATGACCCGGATTCTTATGCTCCAAAGTGAAACCGTTTCTTTGTGCTTCATGCTATAAAGGAAAAGAAGCTCTTCTTGATGAAGGCACCGGTATGTGATTGTTCATTATAGTTGTGAATGTCTTGTGAAGGTCCCTTTGTTGTTTTCACGTTAACCTTAGTATGGGTTTACTCCCAAGAAGGAGATGGTATGTTGAATAGTAAGGTTGTTTAGAGTTCTAATATCCTTATCTCTTTCCTTCTATTCCTATTCAAGCTTGAGACCAAGAGTTCCTTGTATCTTTGTCACAACCCAAAGTACACCCTAGAAGATAGGGCATCCCTCAAGTTAGAACACGATGTACTTGACATCTCGGAGGTCTTGTACAAGCCTTTAGACATCATTCATTGAATATATACGAAAATTAGTGCGGAATCAAAACTTTTCTTTCAAAAAATAATAAGGAATGATTTCATAAAACTTCTAACATATGTCTCAATAACCATCTATGACATCATGAGTACAATAGTCTTGGGTCACAGCCCATAAAAGTCTAACATAGGAAAGAACATAAACGATAACATATAAATGATGTCCCCGGATGCTATGAGGACTCACCAATCATCACTTCTTGACAAGCCTTGGAAACTCTACCCTTGAAAGTAACTCAATCTCCTCAAGACCCTACATTGAATTAGTTTGTATGCAAAATATGTGTTAGTACGTAATGTACCATGTATGGAAACTATCATACCAAAACATATGATATCTCAAAGGGTTAGTCAATAATAGATATAATCATAAGAGATAAAGACATAAGCATATCATGAATATCATAAGCATCATAAAGCATATAAGAGTTCATACTTAACTCATTGTCCTTCTTACTCAAATGAACTAATTCACAAGCCACCTCCAAGTATACTTGTGCAAGGATAAGGTAGCATCCCATACTACTACCGAAGCTAAGTACCTCCCATTGGTCATTCTTGATCATACTCTCATAATTAAGACCTAAGTTCTTCATAACATATGAGCACTATGCCCCTACGCCACCTTAAAGCACACTTGTGCAATGCATGTGAAGCATCCCATTCTACCTCGCACACTAAGAGTATCTTGAAGTCACCCTAATCCGTTTCGTTTTAGTTTAGGAGTCTCTAGTAGACCTACTTCATATTGACAAGGAGCTATCATCTTAAGTCAATCATGTCATGGAGAGCAACTATAGTCACTACCTAAGTTAGACATACATATCATAGGAGTCATATCATAGGGGCCATATCATAGGTAGCTTCAAGTCATACTTGTGCTATGTATGGATAGCATCCCATACTACCATCCACACTAAGTACTTCTTTAGACTAACCTAATCTAAGATAAATAAGGAAGAAAACACCCATCCTAACTATCATTCAACCAATCATGTAGAGACAAGCTAATCATAGGGGAGCATGAATCCTCAACCCTAAGATATCATGAGAAACTAATCTCAAGCTATTTAATGTAATGCACCTTGCATGCAAGACAAGCAATCATGAAATGAACCTTGCATTCAAGTCAAGCTAACATTAGAAGAGTATAGGCCTTTCCCTTAAAGCTATCATGAAATGGTTTAGGCCTAACCAAGTCAAGCTATCATGAATGCACTCTAGTCATGCTACTTCAAGCTATTCTTAGGAGAGCTTCATTACTCAATCCCAAGATACAATGGAAACCACCACTCCCAAGCTACCATGATCAAGCATCCTAGTAACACATGACCAAGCTAAACATGAGAGAGCTTACTTCCTCCATCCCAAGATATCATGAGATTCATCATCTCAAGCTATCATGCCTTAGTATTTTCTTACCAAGTCTATTACACAAGAAGTGACCATACAATCTATCTTCAAGCTATTCTAATCCAACATGCATTGATTCATTTTAGGTTCTTAGGTCGACGTAGAATCCATCGATGTGAGAGAACTTGCTTCCCTTAAATTGTTCATGTCAATTGTAGAAGGGAAAGAAAATTATCATCACAATCTTTTCATAATTACTTCACCCCCAAAGCCCTAGAAATAATGACGTACCAGCCCTATAGTCAATTATCTACTTCATCTATCATGATCCATGTCCAATTACAAGTTAATTCATTCGATTTGATAATTAGAAGGTAAGTCTAGGCAAACATGATCACATAGGTTCAATTTAAAATTTTCAAGTCAAGATAAAACTAGATCAATTAGTCCTAGTTCAATTTATATCTAGGTGATTCAATCATGATCAAATAACATATAATACAATTGAATTAAGAAATCAACTTAGAATTTTCATCTTGCCTCTAATAGCCTAAAATCACCATGATCACCTTCAACATCAAATACTAAAATTCACCATGAAAACATCACATAGATCATCATATGAATATAATTGAATGCTACCCACTAGATTGGAATCACAATCAAGTCTTACCAACAATACCATCACAACCCTCTCTAGATTGGGGTTCTTTGGAATCACAATTGAGGGAAACTATGGGGGCTTCATGGATGGAAGAATCCGTGGATGAATAAGATTCACATACCTTAGATTATAGCCTTAAACCCATCTACAAACCTTGGTGAATTTAGTCCTAAAAGTTGCCACCAATTTCTCTTCTTCTTCAATGGTGTTCTTGAGAGAATTTTATGGAAGGAGGGGTTTTGATTTGTAGGCTAGAGTCTAAATGACTAATGTAATGTTGAAATACACTTCAAAACCCTAAATTAAATGTCAATAAGTAATCCGTCTGCCAAAAGACCCCTGCACCTATGGGACCATTTAACCAATTCTAATTTGACTTAAAAACGACGTGACCAAATCTGGGAAGTCACTTTGAGTCGCAAGGTCACCTCCAAATCTTCGCTCTCGAAATTAATTTGATACAGAATGGTTTGCGTTGGCCCCGTGTCGCAGGGAAAAACTTTTCCTTTGAGTGCTGGCTGCGCGACGCGCAGCAGCCTCCATATCTAGGCTGCCCGACAGCTTTCTTGGCCAAAGTTTGGGTCCGCTTTGGGGACCCTTAAGGTGGTACCCCGGGTGTCGTACTAAATCTTTTTGACCCTTTAGATGACATTCTATGTGTAGGAACCATCTATACTCAATTTCACTCTCATACCATATCCCAAAACTCAACTACAAAACACTACGACACACTAGCTCATCTTAGACTAGCTTCCAGACGTCTTAGACGTTTCTCTTCCAAATTCTTCAAAACTCTTCAAGATGACTCTTAACACTTATATTCATCATTTTAAGACTTTATTAAATCATGACACACATGTTAGGATGTAGATTCTCCTAGTTGATTTTGGGGTCCTTATAATATCCCCCACTTGGGAAATATTCGTCCTTGAATGACACCTTCTTAAACACTTCTTAAAGGACCAATTCTAGACTAGCAGCCCATCGTATATGCGTTATACCTAAATGCACATACCCAAATCAAGGAAAAAATTCAATTCCAAGCTAGACATAGCTACACATAACCATATAGAGACCTTATGAAATAGGCTCCTTATCCCCACACTTAGGACTAAGCTACACTTGTTTTTTGAACATCAATTCATCATCATTAGGAAAACAGAAAAATCACAAGACATATCATAATCATAAGAAATTCTCAAAATTTTCATATATCATTAAAGAAATACATACTGGAGAGGGACCTAAGGAGATCCTTCGGGATCACCCTTGGATCGGATAGGGTATAACCTATTCCTCTTTGGAGGACCGTCTTCCACTTGATTGGTAGCAACTTGCTTGCCTTCTATCACATTAGCTTTTGCCTTAGGGAAATTTTTCATCATACGACCACTCTCACCACACCCATAGCAACCATCTCTATCGGCTAAGCACCTACACTCATGTTTTTTACCACACCTAGGGCAAGTAGGTCGGGAGTACTCATTACTCTTCTCATACCTAGAAGTACTAGAGTAGCCTTGTCCGAAGACTTCTGTCGATTCTTAGGACAACCATGTCCATCGGACCCTTCACTTTCCATCCGAAGACTTCTGTCGATTCTTAGGACAACCACGTCCATCGGACCCTTCACTTCCATCCTACTTCTCTTCCTTTCCTTCTTAAGCTTGGACTCCTCTATTTGTTGAGAAAACACCATTAGTCGGGACATATACATATCATCCACAAGCATTGCCATACGACTTTCTTCTTCCACTAGTTCAGACACCCCCGTCATGAACCTATTCATCCAGTCTCTAGGGTTTGGTACCAATCTTGGAGCATACTTAGATAATTGAGTGAACTTCAAAGCATACTCCTTAACACTTAACTTGCCTTGCCTGAGGTTTATGAATTCTCCCAACTTAGTCTCCCTCGATTCCCTAGGAAAGAACCTATCAAGGAAAGCGACTTAAAAGTCTCCCACTCTATGGGACTTGTCCTTACGGCCTAGAATCTTTCCATTGTTCATACCAAACTTGAGCTACATCTTCCAATTAATAAGCGGCTGGCTCCACTTTCTCCCTACAAGTCAATCCCATAATAGCAAGTCTTATTAACTAGGGGGTACTCCCGAGTCGTTACATTTTTGAAATGTCAAATCGGTTTTTATTTTTCTTTAGTTGCAATATTTTCTCTTTTTAAATTTAAAATTAATTCTAACGTGTGAAATCCAACCATCGAATAAATATAATAAAATATAAAATAGAACAAACAATTAAAATAAGTCAAAATTTATATTTAATTGATATGCAGTCATGCTAAATAACTATATATAAATTATATGGTATACATATTCACGTGCTGCACGAATATTTTAAAATACTTAATATTATTTTTATTTTAAAATTTATTATGCAATTAATAATATTTTAAACTAATAATATTATGTGCGGGCGAAGGTATACTATATATTCGAATATAAATATAACGTAATAATTTTCTTGAATATCATCCGTGCAACGAGCACATATGCATTGATATAAGAAAATTTAATAGTGAGATTTAAATAAAATAGAACTAAGAAAAGTCCTATCATGCTACAGAGAATATAACAAAAAGAAAAATTAATCACTTTGATGTCAAATAGTAGGCATGTTATTCAAAATATTAATTTTTTTTAATTTAAAATAATTTAAAATATTTAAAATTTGTTTAAAACAAACGATTGTCATATAAAGCGAGTAGAAATTAACACTACACTGAGTAAGTTGCATGGGCTTTTTAAACATTTTAGTAATAAATATTATATTTTTAATATTTAACGGTGCATTTATGAAAAATGAAAATTAAATATTAAAATATGTCTTTCAAAAAACGGTGTGTTTTTTCAATTAAAAAAAAAACTAACAGTTTTAATTGGGTAAAAAACTTTAACTATTCTTTTAAAACAGTAACCTTTTTTCTTTGATTAAAATATTAAGTTGATTCCATTTAATTAGTTGATAATTTAAATTTAAACCTAGAGATTAATTGTGGTGTTTGATATATAAGCGTTATATTTAAAACTAGAGATTGATTGTGGTGTTTGATACGTAAGCGTTATCACTTTTCCTATTATATATATATTATAGTATACGTTCCCGCGTTTTGTGCAAATAATTTAAAATGTAATAATTTTATAATTAAAAAGAACTAATAAAATTTATTGTGCACTTAATAATATAATATAATTTATAATTATATAATAACACTAAAAATTAACTTATTTATTTGAGCATATTAAATTAACATTATTAGTACACAATTTATTTTATTATATTAAAATATTATATTTATATGTGTATCAGCTACGCTTTTAGTTCTATAATTTATTATGGTGAAATTTTTTTCTGGATACTATTTGTCACATCCGGGGAACACCCCCCCTAGGAGTAACATGGCGTATTTGACCTCTCGGAGGACTTATACAAGCCCATAATTATCATTCACCGCATTGTCATAGTAAATTTAGCGAAAAATTTAAAGCTTTTCAGAGCACTTCATATGCTAGAAACGTTACTTCATATATATATATAAAATACCATATTACATACTTATACTCTAAGCCTCTTTGTCATCTTAGACTCAACAACAGTAGAGTACATTAGAGACACGGCCCTTACAACATAATACATAACTACATAATTCATGACACTTTACAGTAAACATAAGTAGGGAATCCTTGGAATTTAAGGACCTCTTTCCTTGAGCTTGGAAATCACATATCAAGCTCCTCAATCATATAGACATCTTTTAAGCGTCCATAACCTACATTTTATGTAAAAGGTAGAGAAGAATGGAATTAGTACAAGAATGCACTAAGTATGGCAACCATGCAAAAACATGCATTTATAAGGGACATTTTCTTGAAATCATACTTCATGCCTTTTTGAATAAATCTTCATAAAACCTTTGACAATTGCATTTATATCATTCACATACTTCATATAGACATTTTAAAGGTCAAACATCATAGAAAATCACATATAGCATTTAAGTCATTTTTGAGGTCACTTTACAGCGAGCTCTTTTATGTTGTGAGTTATCCTTTCCTTGATTCACTAACTTCCCAAGTAACCCTTTAGTAATACTTGGTGCAATGCATCACCATAGGCCACAAAGAAAGAATACATACAACCTACATAAGCCAACACACGTCATTATATAAGCATATTACATTATAGGCACATTTAAGTCAACACTCCATTGACTTTACAGTAAACTACTTCAATTTGTACTTATTTTTACTTCTTTTCATATACATCATTAGAAGACCTTGATCATGACCCTAATCTTTATCTAGTAGTGCAAAGTACATATGAAGCCCCATAACTTCACACATACTTAGTAAACTCATCATGAGACCACAAACCTTAACACTTCAAACATTAACATAACAAATAAAGGAACTTCATCCCAAGCTAGGCAAGACCTTCATCATGTAGTCATTAAGACTAACATTATGCATATAGGGACAAGACCTCATCATATAGACTCATACCATGCACCTCTTCATGACAAATAGGCAAATGCTACCATACCATGCATAAAGACATAATCATAATCATACACATTTGAACACCTTCCTAGAACTTCCTAAGGAGCTACTTCTACAATGTCTCGATGGGTTCATTACTTCCACCTATCCTAATAACCTCCCTTAAGTCCTCCTAGTTAGGATCCTAAGACCATGGGTGCTAAACATGGAATTTGGTGTTGTAGAGCCTTACACCAATGGAAGGTGTTCTTACCTAGCCAAGGTAGAACATTAACACATGCTAGCATTTTAGTTGATATCACATTGCTAGATCCTATGTGGCAAGCATAGTTTATGGAACTTAGGGGCATCATGGAAACATCACTCTAACACCCTTTTGGGTCATGAGGCTATCCACCCCGTGAGGTCTATGGTGACCTAACTTCCTACAATGGGAAGGGACACCCCTCATCTTTAAGTTCACTCACTACTAAGATAAGTTCCCTTTATTAAAAAGCCAATATTACATTACATTTATAAAATTAGGCTTTAGGAGATTGAATCCCTATATGCTTTGTTCATAGGTCACAGATGAGAGTTCATCAACCTAAATCATGTGAGAAACCCTTTCACATGGACATAGCGTATATCATTAGCACTATCTAGTTTAGGATACACTTGAGCACACCTTTCAAGGCTCCTCTATTGACTAGATCATCATTCATGTATGTGTATACATATATGTGAGCAAATCTTTCACATAACACATTAAGACCACACATGTTCATATATCAATTCATGAGTCTATATGTATCACTATATGAGCAATCCTTTCATATAAACCCACTAAGACACTATGCACATTCATACTTCACCATATTTTGTAAGTCATATTCATAATATGCCATACATTCATTTTCATGTACATGGAAACCAAACCTAGGAACTATCCTATCAAGGTACACATGTGCAATGCATAGCCAAGGTCTCATACCCTTGCCCACACTAGTGCACCTATCAAGTCATCCTAGTTAATAAAACACATATGTTACTTTCATAAGCATAAGCTTAACATGCATAGTAGTAAATACTAGTGAATATGAGATCTACCTTTCATTTAGACACCATGACCTATACTACTTGTAAGCATACATTTAAAGTGAGGGTGTGTGTACATTTGTCAACATGATCACATAATGACTATCAACAACACATTGAGGCAGCCACCCTCTTAGGCCATAATATTCTTTCAAGCATAGACCACACAACACACAATAGCATAGGAGACAACTCAACTTCATATTACACTTAAGACTCCTAACTTGTGCTATTCATGAATTCACATAGGGGTACATAGGTAAGGGATTATTAACCATTTTAACTCATCAATGGCAGCACCTATACTTTATCCTAACATAGATATACACATGCTTATACAATAGTCATACAACCTAAATCACAACTAGAATAGGAAAGTAGGCATAAGCTTCACATAGGATGATTCATCACCAACACGCACTCATGATATAGTTGCCTTCAAGGACATAATCAACACATATATAATTACCATAAAGTAAACACCGCCACCATAAGTGGACCATACCACACAATGCCATACAAGGCTTCATCAACTACAATACTATAAGAAAAGTAGAGGAGATAAGCATTTTTACCAATTTCTCACCCTTTGATCATCATTGATCAATACACCTTGTTTATAAACAATTCATATATAGGGAAGTAGCTATATGTACTTTAATCATAAAAGAAAACATGTACAAGTCATTACAAGATCATGATACAACTAGTGCACTATATCACATGCTTATGGTAGAATGTAGACAGTTATAGATCATCAAGTAACTTCCCTACTTTTGATCATCAATCATCAAATATAAATAATATACATTTATGGCAGTAGCTAAATACAATTAACCATGATCGAGTCGTAAGACAACCAACCTAACTTCAAGATCACAAGTTACCACTTAATAGACTAGAAGAACTTAGATCAACTCATATTAATCCTTCTCCACCTTGATCATACACGATTTATACTTACAATTAAATCATGATATTAACCTAAAACAATATCTACGAGCAACTTTACATAATCCAATTCCACTATTGTTCATTAAAAGGTTCATATTACAGTGATCATATAAAGGCATATACTATTCATGTTTAAATCTTCATATATGGATCCACATGGATCCTTCATCATCAATTCATCATTAATTCACGTAAATAGAAGTATATATAGACAATTCAACGTAAGAAAATCGTAATTCAACCATTAACAAGTCATGATCACAATGCCCATGCAAGGGCTAAATCGATTTTGGGAAGGGACATGGGTTCATAATCCAATTGGATTAAAATCACGTTAAAACCAATACATTAACGTCAATTCATCATGATTAAGCTATTAAAAAGGTTTTTAGAACGATTTCATGGCTAGATTGAAGAAGAAGAAGTTTGATCATGAATCTTCCTTGAAAAACATCGAGATTAACTCTCCAAGTGAAAGGTTACTTAGAGATGAAGGATCGTCATACCTTTATATTCATGAAAACCTTTAAAACTTGGTGTAGAACCTATGAGAATCCAATCTACAAGCTGTTCTTCAGATTCAACAACAATGGAGGTTTCTAGAGGGAATTGGTTTTGGAGGGAAGGTTTTATTTGAGTGAATGGGATCGGGAATGGGTTGGACACGTTTTAGATTGCTTATATACACCCAAAAATAGGTAAATAAATCAATTAGAGTCAGGTTAGGACGTGGGATAAATTTCCCATTCACCCCTTAAGTGGGCAGTGCGCAGGCAGCAGTTGCACCAGCCTGCATCGACGGACCCAATCGACTGGGCGTTGGTCCATCGATGGGCCGTTCTGTGCCCTCCGTCTATTGTTTATGAGGTTGTCATGTGGTCAAGACTTCCCCAGTATAAGTGACCATCGACTCCTCCCCATCGACAAGGTGTCATTCAACCAACAGGACGTGCATTGAGCTCGTCGATTGATACTACCAAGGCAGTGTCTCGACAGCCCTTGGATCCTTCTTGTGGGCCCTTTTGCGGGGCCATTGAGAAGTCGTACCCGGAAGTTTCCAAATTAAATATGTACATTTATAAGTCAAGGACCTTCCATAAAATTTTTACCCAAAATGCACACATAAAACACGTCCAAACATGTTAGGCCCCATCAAGACATACTTGAACGTCAACTTTCTAACGTCTTGGACGTTCTTGGACGTTTGACCTCCAAACTTCACGAAAATCCATAAAATACCTATAAAAATCATTATAACTCATTTTAAGGCTTCATAATATCATTATATACAATATATAAACACGTATAGACACATAGGTAACTAGTCGTCGAACGTCTTCGTCATCCCTTGACATTTGACTTCCAAATCACCTCAAACTTTACACACTGCCTTAATACCATATTATAAGACATTTTAGGACCTTAGACCTTTAAGTCAAACATTTTAGGCTCTAGACACCCTAACTCATTTTGGGGGTCTTACACTATTAATTTTATGATAATTTTTTATTGATAAAATATGAAATACTTCAAATATTTTAATGTGTTTGTACTTTATTTTTTTCTTTCATTTCAATAAAGAATAATTTTTTAATAATTTTAATAATAAAATTTCATTTAAAAATATTGGATATGATGAAATTAAATGGCATATTAATACATTTTCTATATATGTTATAGTTAAAATCAAAGTATTTTCAAAATATTTTTTCTATATTAAATTTGTGTAAATTATAATAAAAATTAAATTAAAGGTAAAAATAATCTTAATTTATACAACTGCTGACACCAGTTTTGACCCTCTCCGAAATAATTAATTAACGAGCTTCTTAATCCTAAGCGATTTGAAATAATTAGATTTTATAAAGTTTAAAATGTTTTTCAAGTTATTTTGAACTAAACTATTATATATAATTTTTAGATAATGTATATGATTTACATAATTATATGTATAATTAGTATATTTTATGAATATTCGAAAACTGCCCCAAATGATTTTATTTTATTAGATATTTTGTTAATTAGTTTGGTTATGTTATAATTTATATTTTTTAATTATCTAGTTTATAATAAAGCAAATTATTTTATTTTGTTAAGATTAAGAAGTTCATGAATTAATTAATGTCAATTCAATTTATCTAAATTCAATTTGGTTATATCTTAAATTCAATTGGCTATAATTGTAATTGAATAGTCCAATTTCTCAATTCTTGTCTAACCTCACATTCCAGATTACTGGGGCCTAAATTCTGTCCAAATCCTCTTTTTTTTTAGCCCGCCCTCATTCCTTTTCATAGAACGACCCAATTCCCTCTAATTCCCAATTTTTAGAGCCCAGCCCACTCAAAAGGGCCCAATTTCAATTCAAATGTAGCACCAACCCAATTCATTAACCCCAGTCAATTTTATTCCCTTCCTAACCCGACCCATTCCAATTTCTCCTCAAATCGATCCAACCCAACTACTTTCCTCCTAATTGACCCGGTGCACATCCCTTCTCCCCTTCCTAAAAAAAAGAAATCCAGCAACGATCTTTTCCAACTTTTCACGACAACGCACAGCAAAAAACAACGTGCAGCTAACGACAACGGAGCGACCTGAATTTCATAGCAAGCAAAACCCAGAAGTCAATAGCGTGTGAGGCATCTTCCCCAACGTCCCACTCCATTTTCGTACAAGTTTCAGTAGCAGCAAAAAGCATTAGAAGAAGGACGTGTTTTCGTCCTTGACAATGGGAGATCACGCCACGTCAAGCCGCAAGGACGGGTGATTGATCGAGGTTGTCCGCGTCGTTTTCAACTTTCTGGGTTTTAGTGAAAAAGTCAGGATAGTATCGAAAATGGGCAGCTTTCCCTATCCTTGGAATTCTTTGGAATCTGGAATCAATTGGAATATCGATTTTCCCTCTCTTCCCCCCCCCCCCAGATCCAAAAACCTTAATTTCTTTCTATGTATAATCTCTTCCTTTTCAGCAAAAACGGGGGGGATTATTTTTTTTGTGAAAAAATATTGTAAGCAAGGCAAAAAGGGGGAATGAAAAGAAAATTAGTTAGTTCTTAAATTGAAGTTTTATTCTTTGCAAAGAACGCAATAGAGTCTAGTAGAAAATATATTTGAATTCATGAAACACATTTCGAAAGGGACTAGATAATAGTTTGGTCCTTTGGCCTAAGTTTCGGTTACGTCTCTAGTCGGTCATTCGTAGTTGAGCCTTGCATGGTGAAGGTCATCGTCGCTACTCGTCTATCCTTGTTTGTTGCTCCGGAAAAGGTAACAACTCCTCTTCTCCCATTTCATTGTTTTTATCTAAGTTAGTTTGTTCTTTGTTCGATGAAGTAGTGACATATCCATGTTTTGGAATTAGTTTGTTCTTTGTTCGATGAAGTAGTGATATATCCATGTTTTGGTTACTTCCTATTTGATCTCATAGTACTACAATGTGTGACTTGTAGAAATTCAGGCGTTTTGCTTCGCATCCGCACCTCTCAAATTAAAAAAATTGAGTGTTTTTTGTTTATTGGCTTTGAGTAATATTTCAACCAAACTAAGCTGATGTGAAATTGTATGTCGTGTTATCTACTGTTTTGTTGGGGGGGAAGGAGGGTTGCAAATGACTGACCCCTCTATTTTACTTAATCTCGTGTTGCATTCTATTGTTCGACGTGTTATGTTGGAGTCAAGTTTATATCTCTATTTTGTCCAGATTTTAGTTAAAGAATGCTTGTTATTCGCGATTGTTCTCTTAAAAATGTGAGGTGTTTCTAAAAATGGATGTTTGTTTCTCTCTTTTACTTGTCGTTGCTCATTAACCTATCAATGAATATTATTCGACTAGCCTAGTGATTTATTAAAAGTGCCTACTACCTATTTCTTAGATTTCACAACCTAAATCAATTTTTTGTGCGCCCTCCCTGCTTGTTAGTATAGCATTTGTTCTTCTATGTTTGTTGTGGTAGTGTCTGGATTTTTTTTTTACACGGTTTGGTTCTCAAAACGAAGAAGATAACATCATCCTCATATTAGACGACTGGCTGAATATGTTTGATTTGAATTAAATTGCAGAAAGTGAGGTTATGATTTTTGCTTCCCTGGTCGTTCACTGTTATCACTTGCTACACCCAGAAACGTCAGATGCTTACATTAAAATCTAAAATCTATCCCTTTTGAAAATTAGAGCGGTTATGAGCATATTTGGCGTAAGTTTACAGTTTTATATATGGAACTAATATTTGTTTAGTTGGTTTGACAAGATGTTTTCAATTGCTCCATTGATTTTGATATAGTCTTAATAGATATACTTGAGGATCTCAATTATTATGCTTGATGGTTTGAAATATATTTCTAAATCAATTTCTTTTATTGATGCCTGGTGATTTTATGTTCTAATTTGTCTTCTATTGATTTTTTTGGTTATGGGTAGTTCATTGCCTGTAGTCCATCAAATGTTATATGCATATTTTTCTCCTGTTTACCTTGCTTGGTTCTTGTTATGATTATAATTGTTGATTAAAAATGGCCCAATAACAGGAATCTTATTTCACTGTTTCTCATATGATGAACAATCGGTTTGTTATTTACTTTATTCTTCTATTGTTTGCATGTGAAATGTGTTCGGGTCCTCATGGACACTATATATGCACCTTCTTATCGGGCCACAAAGGCCCAAATCTCCATATTCGAGTTAACCAATTAAGTAGAAGAATAAGTTCCAAAAGGTGTACAGGTCCCGAAGTGAAAGGAACCAAAGTGGAAGAAGAGGAAGAGAATGGGACATAAGGGCCCAAATTTATTCCCTAAAATTTTGTATTTTGTTATTTTTGGGCCTAAGCCCTTATTTCTTTTATCATCATTATATTGTTAGAATTTTAGGACAGGTGGAAACGGGCCAAAGGCCCAAAATGAAATGGGTCCAAACACCTCTCTAGGTGGATAAAAATTGGATTTGGACCTAACTCTCTCTCTCTCTCTTATTTATCGCTTCTTTACTTGTTAATTAATTGTCGTTAGTTTTAATGTTTGAGAATTCAAATCCCCACAAACGTTACTTTGTTTTAATTGATTCAACTAAATCGAGCATGACTAAATGGATTTAAATAATAATAAATAAATTTGTGAGATTAATAATTCACTTAGATAATAGATTAATATTTGACTTTTAACAAATTCTAAATAAATTTTTAATTCAAATCAAGTTAAATTTATTTTAGCCATGAAAGTTAGTTCTCGAATAATCCCTAGTAATCGAACATCTTAGGTGCTTCCAAAACCTTCCTAAGATGTTAATAGGAACTCTCAAACCCCTTTAAAACTATTTCAATTGATTTCCTATTTTAGTCAATTGGAAGAATAGGTATTCTTGATTTTTCTCAAAAATTAAGCGGCGACTCTAAACCTAGTCTAAAACATTATAAATATTTTTTCTTTAAATAAAAAAGAATGGCGACTCTGCTGGGGATTTGAATTGTTCTAACCTTACAACTAAACTTGTTTTCCTATGTGCAATTAACTGTTTAGTTGCTTTCTTTATCGTATTATTAAACTGTCCCATTTCATGGCATCAATTCCGCCAAACGGAAAAGAGTTTGCATTAGGACAAAGGTGATTATGTGTCTTACCACGGCTGTCCTTCAAAAACACACAAGTCTAATTTTTTGGAAGTAATAAACGAATAGTTCGCTTGCGGCCATCCAACGTTGTTTATTAGCTTCACCTTGTTGTTTTTCCGACTCGGGTAACCGTTATTTCTAAACAAATTCTAGTCCACCCAGGATAGAGAGAAACCAAATCCAAGTCTAAGCATTAGCTTAAGACGGCTCAATACCCTAGGTGTATTAAGTCCATTAGTGAAACCACCAAAATCATGTCTAAGGTCCCCGACCTAATGACATACCATGTTATTTGATATTTGAAGGACGTTGATACGCTCAAAATATACTTCCCTAAAGAAGTATAAGTGGTCGTATCAAGAAAAGAACCTAAATGTTAGGTTGGGGTCGATCCCACGAGGAAAATAATTTAGACTTAACTTTAATCTACGATTACTTCTATTTAGTCAAGTCCTTTCCGAAAACAAACAATTAAAAGGGAGATTTTGTGTAACAAAAGTAATTAATTAAGTCTAAGTAAACAATTAGCTAGTTCAAATATTTGATGTTTATCAAATGATGAGAGAAACTAAGGTGTAAGTGTTCCCCATAGGTTCATAACGCAGTAACCCTAGATATAACACCTCTTTCCTAGTATCTTGCATGCAAAGTGGTAAGTTATGTATCTCTAATTCCTTGGTCAAGAAACTAGTGAATTTCACTCTGCACCTTCGTCCGCATATGTGTGTGTACTTTAACAAACCTTACCTTTTACCTCATATTAAGCATCATAATCGATGTATGACTTAGTTATTACTTCGCACCAATCGACACTAGCCTATTAGATAGTTTTTACTAAATCTACGTTGATAATTCTTTTCTTATTATCTACCTCCTTTGTCCGCCAAGTAGCAACAAGGCGAGTTCTAACATTGGCCACCGTTGAAAAGACATCTAAATGAAAGAATTATCAATACATGCAATACACTATTTTAGAATTGTTATTTTAGCTAGTTCTACTTTGTTAGTTACCCATGGTTCATACAACCCTTGTTGAGGATTTAGTTACCCATGTTAAGAATTACACAATTCATATTAATTAGACAAGAATTCATGTACTTACTTTAACAAGTTTGAAGAAAATCCAGAAAATCACTTGAATTAATCAAAATATTGCAAGAATCAATTCCAGAAAAGTGAAGTATTTTCCAAAACCCAAAGTTCAACAACCAACAATACAAATCTCAAAATTAACAAAGAGTCTAACCCTAAAAATGAGGTTTTTAGTCCTATTTGTAATAAAAGATTCCTAAAAATAAACGGAAACCTAAATAAGGAAAACTTCTGTCCAAAACGCGTCTCGAGTCGACGACCTCACCGACGGACTGTAAAGAGAACGACGGACCGTCGACGCCTCCGTTGGTCCATACTTCAAATATTTTTTGAACTGCTATATTCTCCATCATTCTGTTACCATCGACAGACCCAAACGACGGTCCGTCAATGGACCTACTGTCCGTCGATAGCCTTCATTGCTCCATACTTAGAATCTTTTCAAAATCAGGTACTAGGGCTACATTCTGTTGACACCAACTGTTTGCCAGGACGATCCGTCGATGAGACGACGGATCGTCATCCCTTCCGTAACCCCAAACTTAGTCAGAATTCCCCGATCTTTTCTTAGCAGCATAAATCTTCAAATGACGGTTGCCATCTACGGACCGTCGATTAGTCGACGGACCGTCGATGGCTCCATATGTTATCACTTATGCAAATTTCAACACTGTCTTCAACGTTTTTGTTTTGGATAGTTTTCCCGCAAACACAGAGAAAAATACATTAAAACTACTTCAAAGAGGACTTAGACACACACTATACTTAAGGAAAAAGCATTGAAAGTATTGTGAAACCACGGTACATCAACACCCTCAACTTAAATTCGTTGTTTGTCCTCAAGCGACGCACTATGACTCACCACAAAAATCCTTGTACAAAAGTATCCTTATTTTAGCTTTCGCAATCATCTGGCTATCAATCCCAATTATTTTCAATATGTTCATGCATGATATCACTATTAGGCTCGCTCATGTGGATCAGACCATGACACAGACTCACCACGCACCGACACCTCTCCTCTTTTATCTCTCATCAAGGTGCATACTTTCCAGTATTGCAACTAGTGTCCTTTCTTTAAAAACAATCTCCTCCTTTTTCCCACAATGATTTAAGTTTGAGTATAAGTATTATTTTTTCAACACTCACTCTCAGAACAACTTCTCGCCTCATTGGTACTGTGTCGTCATAGGCTTTCCCTTATTTTCACTGCTTTTACTTCACCATATTAGACTCTCAGGATCACGATAGTACTTTCTTAGCTTTTAACGTAGGCTCAGGGTCAATTAGGGTATATTTGGATGCATTTTAGTGACTTGTTGTCCTCCTTGACAAAACGTCTAGGCGTCCTACCTTTTCGTTGTTTATTCCGCCCTATTCTTAATTTTCTTATATTCTTTTGCCTTGCTTTTCTCTTTTCTTTCTCCTTTTGTGTAAATGACTCTTATTTTATTTTATTTTTATTTTCAAATTTTTCACTTGATTTCAACTTTGCTTGAGTCACTTTTCTTTTCTTCTTTCTCTCTCTTTATTCTTTCAACCCCACTTTCCGGAGCGTTCCTGATAATAGCCACCCTCAACTCATGGCTTTTCCATGAGTCAAGGTACACAATACCCAAGGTTGGGTCAGGGCTAAGACGAAGTTGTTTTCCGAATTAGCCACCCTCAACTTATGCTTTTGGCATAAGCTGAGGTAAACATGTCCAAAGAGGGACCAGGGCCGACACATTGTTCCTAGAAAAGATAAATTTGGGTAGAAAAGAAAGGTCCATTTTAAGTTCAAATAATTTGGATCAAGAAGGGATTAATTTCATTTGGTTTTTTTTATCTAGTCTAAAGATTTTCTATCTTTGAACAAGGGCCTATGATCCTTTCCTAATTGTCATCACAGATTACTTTAAGCAGGACTAACCGCGCAAGTTCTAGCTCAATACCAACGATGGAATATTACCCTACCAGATTATCAGACACCTAGTTCGAGCTTTTAGATTGGGGGTCATGCAGTGGTGTATCTCTATTTCATGCTTATAGCCACACATTCATCATTCACTAGGACTAATCATGCAAGCATTTTCTCTAAATCAGGATATCATCTTATTTAGCCATCATGCTTTAGATGTCATATCTATACTATGTGCAAGAGATACTGACGTGTCGGTTAAATATTAACCAGTCTCTTGCGGAAAAACAACACAGGCAAGAAAACCACAAGAGAGGATCGTGAGTTGGGCTATTCATACTTCACCCTAGAACTCTCTTTACATTTACCCCACCCCCAACAAAAGAGCATGCAATTGTCTCCAATGCATAAAAAAATATATAATAGGGTGGTAGGTGAAGAAAACCTATGGCGCATAGCGTCGATGATCAACAAGCTGGAGGGTCTGGTTTCCCGGAACCCACTCTCTCTGTAGTAGGGGCACCATCAGTAGTGTCCGTAGCAATACCAGCACCCTTAATAGTGCTCATGTCAACATCAGCAATCCTGGAGCTAGACGCCCCAGCAGCCACCTCCTGAGCCCTCATCTGTATGGCCTCCTTATCAATCAGCAAGGCTCTCCTCGCGGCCTCCAACTCAAGACGCTCTATCTTCCTAGCTCGGGTATCATCATCCTCTAGATCGGTGCCTCTTGGTATGCTTACGTGGCTGAGGTGATGGCGCAGCAGTGGTGGAGAATACTGCAGCCATCACCGTTTCCTCAGCAGGCTCCACAGATGATGCCTCAAACTCGGGCACCCGGGCCTCCAGTATGGCATCCATATCTGCTCTCAGACTTGCCACAGCAGCCTGGAGAGTCGTCAAATCTACAGTAAGGGATGGCCGGGCGAAAACCCTGAACTCAAATGCGTCAAGGCGCTGGTGGACCTCCATAATCTGCCTCTCAGTCTGCTGGGCCATCTTCTTCTCGATGTGATCGCTACCTCAGCAATAGAATTTTGCATCCAAGGCTGGATGTGATGCAGAAGTGTGGCCATTTGGGCCTTTAACTTCTGGACCTTAGCAAGTGGGACCAGTGTTGCAGATGAAGAAGAGTGGGAGGATCTCGGAACGGTGCTAGTACCCGGGATAGACTCAACCGGGGTGGTGTCAGTAGGCTCTGATGTAGCCTGATCAGCCCCTCGAGCTTTCTCTACCGTGGCTGCAGGGTTCTCACCGAGAGGCTGCACCACTGCTCGGGTTCCTCTATTGGGAGCCAGCCCATTGTCCTCATCCCGGATGATACCGATATCCACTATTCCTGTCGGGGTCTTGAGCACATCAATGTGTCACACGGGCACTCCAGCAGACCTGCACAACTCGAAAATCATGCAAGGGAAGGGGTAAGTAGTGTTTTCCATAAAGGACCTCTCATGAATGATCGCTTGCAATAGCCACGCGAAATCCACCTCAAACCCAGCAACCATGGAAGCTATCAGCACTACTCTATCCCATGTAACAATATTATCAACAACAATGGGGGAGGCAATGACGGACCAACAGCCATAAGAATTTGGCCGTGAATGTGAAGTTAGCCTTCTTTATTCCTACTTTGGGCTCCAACACCCAATCAGCACCTTCGCCATCCACAGAGATATGTTGGGCTATCCACCTCTTGGTGGTCTCTCACACCACTCTCTCATGCTAGAAACGACCTTCCTTAATCAGCTTCCACCGATAGTCAAACTCGGGAGTGAGGGGGGACCTGGAGGCATCAGTGTCAGCACCATATAAGAAGCTATGAATGATGGGCAAGGAGATATCCACCCGCTTGCCGCGGACACAAACATCCTCAAGTGGTTCTTGTTTGGTGGGGTTAGACCGCCTATCCAAACAAGCCCTGAGAGTCGCCACATAAGGTGTGTAGAGCTCTCGCACCACCTCCTCGCTGTAATGGCCCAATCTCCTAGCCGTCCACTCTAGCCGATGGTGGGTGAAGAGGTCATGTATAATTGGTATCGTGGGAAGACTCTCTGTACGAACTCACCGCTCAATTGTCAAAGTCCGAGTCATGACCCCCTTGTCGTTGAGCAGCTTTGCATCCTTGTATATCTGGATTGGCCCTCGACACACCACCGCTTGGGCTGATCAGCAACCAGTGCGGGGACGTCGGTCAAGGGTGCTGGAGTAAATTCTCACTATCAATCTCATCAGACGAGGCAGAGTGGACCAATGTAGCTGGAGCAGTGGCACCACTGGAAGATGATACTTCCTTAGACCTGGAAGCCTCCTCAGAGCCAGACGCTCCCTTAGAATCAGCAGCAGACCCAGACGGTGTGGAGGTCAGTATGCGCTCCTCATCAGACAGAGAGGCAGTGACTACGCCAGACGCCACCTTCTGGGGCGTTCCCCGGGTGGTCCTAGTAGCACGTGTAGGTGTACGGGTGCCTGGTGGCACGTATTATGGGTCATGACCATCGTCCGATCCTAACACCATCTGGAATGACAGGGCAACGGACTTGGAACGTCCTCTAGAGTAGACTAAGTCTGGCTTAGGGTCCATTGGTACCTTCAAAAGATAGTTATTAGCTTCAGTGTGAACATCTGACACACCCAAGAGAAGGAAGACCAAACTTGTAAACACAAAACACAGTCCAGCTCAAAACTACAGAACTGAACGACAAGCACAAGAAATGGTCCGTCGATTGAACGACGGTCCGTCGATGGGGTTCGTCGGTGAACACTTGAGCAAAAATTTTGAAAGATGAAGGATTAAAGTTTCTGTTAGAGACGACGGACCTGCAGGACAGTCCGTCGTTCAGACGACGGATCGTCGACCACCCTCGTGGGTAGACACTTAGACTAAAATCTAGGAACCCTCAGCAAACAAGGTTCTGTTACAGATGACGAACTTGCAAGACGGTCCGTCATCTAGACGACGGACCGTCGACCACCCCCGTGCTTAGACACTTAGAAAAAATTATAGACCCCCTCAGTAAATAAGGTTCTGTTATCATCGACAAACCTGCAGGACGGTCCGTCGATCAGACGACGGCCTGTCGACTACAGCCGTCGTTCCAGAGTTAGACAATTTTGGGGAGTGGCTGACGATGGTCCCCATCGATGGTCCGTTGATTTACCTACGATCCGTTGATCGGGGTCTCGTACTGCAGGTCAGAGTCAACCTGTGGAAGCCATTGTTGCCCCCCCCCCAGAGAAAAATTTTTAACCAAACCTATACAAAAAGATCATGTAGCATGGGACACACTGTTTTGTCATTCCTAGGGCTTCAGTTAGTAGAATTTGAAACTTAGATTCTCAAATACCAACAAGCCCTAAGTCGGAAACTAATTAAACTAAAAGAGCAGTAGACACCAACACCACCAACCCAGTCTCTTTACATCATTCTACGGGACTAAGGACACAATTTTCATAGATTAAGCATTCAATTTCGTCCCGAAGTCAAGACCCACTTACTAAGTCAGTCAATTTTGCATGCTAACAATCAAGTTTCCAAACAAAGAACATGGTATCAAAGTCAGTAGAGAGATACATACCTGTAGAATGTACTCTTGGGAAGGAGGAGATGAATTCTTGCAAGTAAGCACACCATAGAGCAACCTCGAACACCGACCAGAAAGAAGACAAGTTGGGGAGAGAAAAGCTTTGGGAAATGATGGATATGTAGGGGAGATGGGAAATCAGATTGAAGGAAGTGGGAATTAATGGGTAAGTGATTAGGGAAAGTGAAGGGAAATGGGGAGGGAAACGGTTTGAGGAGGGTATTTGAAGGGTGGGTAACTGAAAAGTTTAAATTTTTAAGATATAGTCGGTCAGGTTTGGTCGGGTTAGTGGGTCGGAGGAACCCACGATTCCCCGTCGACGGACCGTAAATCAGTCAACGGTCCATCGACTGCTCCATCGAATGTGCCCTAACTTAGTATAATTAAAGAAATAAACCTGGGATCTATGGACCCTACCAACGGTTCGTCGACATGATGACGGTCCGTTGATTAGTCCGTCCACTAGTGCACCAGACCAATTTTCTGCAGATTTTTGGGGATTTGGTCCCTGCACATTGAACACCCAATAATCTAATCTTTTTGTATTTTCTGGACACTTTTTAGACATGGACCCTAGTTTACCCTCTAGCCAACACTTTTAAAAAATAAATAAAAGAAACTCATACGTGACATTAAGTGAGAAAAATAGAAATAATGTGACTACGCGTATAAAATAATGAAAAACCTATTGTTGTCTAGAGGATACATATTGGGTTGACTCCCAATCAGAGCTTTATTTGACGTTGCGGCACGAAGCAGGATCTTGATTACTCAGACTTCATCAAGATGGTATGCCTCGATCACTTCATTTGCCTTTTCAACATGCCCAAGGTAGATTTTTATTCGTTGCCTGTTCACCTTGAACCTTACACCCTCCTTATACTCCAACTCAATCGCTCCATGAGAGAAAACTTGGGTGATCAAGAATGGACCAATCCATTTGGACTTGAGATTTCTCGAAAACAAGCGCAACCTAGAGTTGAACAAAAGCACCAAATCCCAAACCACAAAATCACGCTTCTCAATCTTTTGGTTATGGTACTTCTTCATCTTTTGTTTGTAGAGGGCTGAACTTTCATATGCCTTCAAGCGAAACTCATCAAGCTTATTTGAACCATTCGACCTTTGTTCCGCTTCTTCATTCCAATACATCTTCACTTTCTTCATTGCCCACATGGCCTTATGCTCTAAGTCAACCGGCAAGTGACAAGCCTTCCCATATACTAGTTGGTATGGAGACATACCTATGGGCGTCTTGTATGCTGTCCGGTAGGCCCAAAGAGCATCATCAAGCCTCCTTGACCAATCCGTTCTACTTGCATTTCACCATTTTCGCTAGAATCTGCTTGATTTCCCTGTTTGACACCTCAACTTGCCCACTAGTCTGAGGATGATACAGCGTGGCCACATTGTGATGAATCCCGTATTTCTCCAACAACCCTTTGAACAACTTGTTGCAGAAGTGGGATCCCCCATCATTAATAATGGCCCTTGGGGTGCCAAATCTGGAAAATATGTTCTTTTTCAAGAACACGGTGACACTCTTCCCTTCATTATTTGCAAATGCTATGGCTTCCACCCATTTTGACATATAATCAACCGCCACAAGAATATACTTCATCCCATGAGAACTCACAAAGGGGCCCATAAAGTCAATACCCCAGACGTCAAACAACTCAATTACAAGAATGGGATTAAAGGGAGTTCTTGCCGTCTAGAAACACCTCCATCTCTTTGGCCCCTATCACATGCCTAGTCGAACTCATGAGCATTTGGTGGATGGTTGGTCAATAGTAGCCACATTGCAAGATTTTATGGGCTGTCCAGATACCACTATGATGCTCACCAACAGGCGAGGAGTGGCATGCCTCCAAAACACTTAACATTTCGACTTCTGGCACACAATATCGAATAAGCCCATTGGCACAACTCGTATATAAATATGGCTCATCCCAAAAGAACTTTTTCACATCATGAATGAACTTTCTCCTTTGATGAAAGGATAAGTTCGATGGGATGATATCACTAGCCAAGTAATTCGCAAATCAGTGAACCATAGAATCAAGTTTTGATAAGCGGCCAATACATGCTCATCAGGGAAAGTATCATCAATTGCAGTTTTTTCACCCAATTCTTGCATAGCTTCATCCTCTAGTCGGGACAAGTGATCGGCAACTTGATTTTCAATTCCTTTTCTATCTTTCACTTTAAAGTCAAATTATTGCAACAATAATACCCAACGAATCAACCCTGGTTTCGCATCCTTCTTTGCCATCAAATATCTCAAGGCAGAATGATAAGTATGCACTATAACTCTTGTGCCAAGCAAATAGGAGCAAAATTTAGCAAAGACCACCGCAAGGAGCTCTTGTTCAGTCATAGTGTAGCTCAAATCATTAAGGCCTTTACTGGCATAGTAAATGGGGTGAAGGATTTTATCCCTTCTTTGACCCAAAACTACACCAATCGCAACCCCACTAGCATCACGCATCACCTCAAATCGCTTACTCCAATCCGGGGAAATAATAATGGGCGCAGACACTTTCTCCTTCAACTCACCAAATACCTTAAGACAGGATTCTTCAAAATATAATTTACAATCTTTCTCAAGTAACTTGCATAGAGGATGTGCAATTTTAAAAAAAATCCTTGATGAACCTCCGGTAGAAACCCGCATGCCCAAGAAAACTCCTCACACCTTTTACAGAGATGGGTGGAGGAAGTCTCTCTATCACCTCGACTTTAGCTCGATCAACCTCTATACCCTTCTCTGGGATGTGATGGCCCAATACAATACCCTCTTTCACCATAAAGTTACATTTTTCCCAATTTAGCACAAGGTTGCAATCTTCACATGTTTTGAGAACTTCGGACAAATGATTCAAACAATAATCAAACAAGTTACAAACAACAGAAAAATCATCCATAAATACCTCAATGGTTTCCTTCACCATATCAGAGAATATGGACATCATACATCTCAGAGAAGTAGCCGGTGCATTACACAACCCGAAGGGCATCCTCTTGAACGCGAAAGCTCCATAAGGACAAGTAAAAGTGGTTTTCTCTTGATCTTCTGGTGCAATAGGGATTTGGTTGTAACCCGAATAACCATCAAGAATACAATACTACCCCTTTCCTGCAAGCCTATCCAACATCTGATCCATCAAGGGCATAGAAAAATGGTCCTTCTCAGTCCATGCATTCAATTTTCGGTAATCCATACACACTCTCCATACGGTCATCGGCCTCATTGGAACAAGCTAATTTTCCCATTAGGGACCACATCATTCCCCCTTTCTTGGGCACACACTGAACAGGGCAATACCAAACTATTATCAGTGATCGAATATATGACTCCGGCATCCAACCACTTAATAATTCCTTCTTCACTACCTCATGCATAGGTAGATTTAAACGTCTATGGTGCTACATATTGGGCTTATGATCGATCATGAGTTGGATTTTATGTGAACAAATACCAGGAGGGATCCCAATAATATCCGCAATAGTCCACCCAATAGCTCTCTTGAACCTCTTTAACACTTCAACCAAACACTCTACTTGTTGCATATTAAAATCTGATGCAATAATTACCGGCAAAGTGTCACCTTTCCCCAAGAATACATACCTCAGATGAGGTGGTAGAGCCTTAATCTCCAATTTTGGAGCCTCCTCAATTGATGGTTTCGAATATGGAGACTCGCGATGCTTCATATCTAAAACCAATTTCTTTGGTTTGAACCGAACATCACCTCGATCATGTGCCGCAACCAATGACCCATACTCTTCGATACAGTCACTCACAAAATTCATGATCACTGCCGCTAGTGCTTTAACACCAAGACGCCCTTCTATTTGTACCTCGAACGAACTCTCAACCTTGTAGGTATCGAAGATACCGATTAAAGCTCACCATTCTGCCTCGTGGACCTACAAATGTTGAAAGTCGCTTCTTCATTGTTCAACCAAAACTTCATCTTCCCTTTCTCCATATCAACTAAGGCACGACCGGTAGCAAGGAACGGCCTCCCAAGAATAATAGGCACCTAGAAGTCCACCTCACAATCAAGAATCACAAAATCGGTCAGAAAAATAAATGACTCCACTTTTACTAGCACATCATGGAGTATCCCAATAGGCCTCTTCATCGTTTTATCGGCCATCAGTAGCCGCATCGCAGTGGGCTTTGTATTACCCAAACCCAACTTCTTATAAATAGAGAGAGGCATGAGATTTATGCTTGCCCCAAGATCACATAATGCTTTAGCAAAGTGTAACAACCCGATTGTACATGGAATAGTGAAAGCACCCGGATCGTATTTCTTTTGCACAAGAGACCTTGTAGCCATAGCACTACAGAGTTGCATTCGATCATCATCCTCAAAACTACCGATCTTTTCTTAGTGACCATATCTTTCATGAACTTGGCGTAACTGGGCATTTGTTCAAGAGCTTCCATCAAAGGGACATTGATGGAAAGCTGGTTCAACATAGTAACAAAATGCCAGTATTTACCATCCTCGGTCTTTTTCACCAATCTTTGCGGAAATGGAGGTGGTGGTCTACGAATGGGGATCACTTTTTGAGGTGTCTCAGCTTCTTTTCCCGATTTCTCTACCAACGCACCACTAACTTCCTATACCTCATAATCTCCTTTCTTCTCATCTTCGACGCCAGACGGCATAGGTGGATCCATGGTCTTCTTACCCCCTTGAGTAGTGACTGTCATACAATGTCCATCATTTTTCGGATTCTGGACAGTATTGCTAGGAAGAGTACCCTGTTGGTGTGGGTTCACAGTAGAAGACAATTGGGCCATTTGCAATTCAAGATGCTTGATTGAGATTGTATGTGCATTCACCTTTTGCCCAATATTTGCTAAATCACCTCTCAACTCTTTGGCGTGCTCATCACTAGCATCAAACCTCCTCATCATCTTCTACAACATATCCTCAACTTGTGCCATACTACCTCTACCATCCCTAGGAGCAACTTCTTGATTTTGATGTGGAACATAGGGCCCACTCCGATCGTTTCTGTTACCATAGTTACCCCGATTGAAGTTGTTGTCGCGGTTGTAGTTGCCATCTCGAACATAGTGACCCTCTCGGTTAGAATTCCCATAGTTCCGACCTTGATTTCCTTGACCTTGGCACCAATTTTCCTGATTGGAGCCTTGGGCATTTGGCCTAAAACCCCTCGTCTGCTCATTCACTGCATAAGAATCTTCTTCATAGTAGTACTCATCAACCGGTGGTGGTTTAGCCAAATAGTTCACCGCATTTACCTTTTCTACACCCCAGGTGACATGTTTTAACACCAACCCAAGCTCAGTTCTCATATGAGCCATCTCTTCACGAATCTCATCTTCGGTTGGGTTATGTGAAGCTTGCACTACAAAAGTGTTTCTCCCAGTATCCGACTTCCTAGTGCTCCAAGCTTTATTATTTGGGAGATTTTCTCTAACTTTTAAGCAATCTCGGCATAAGTACACTCCCCATAAAAACCACCCGCAATCGTATCAAGCACTGCTTTATTATTACCATCCTGCACCCGATAGAAGTAATCTTTCAGTGACTCATCATCAATGCGGTGGTTTAGGACACTTCTCAAGAATGAGGTAAGCCTATCCCAAGAACTGCTTACTGACTCCCCTGGTAATGCCACATATTTTTTCACCCTATCTTTGTGGTTTAGCTTTTTAGAAACCAGGTAATACCTTCCTAGGAGCACAACCCTCAATTTCTCCCAAGTATTGATTGAATTGTAGGACAACTCAGTAAACCAAATTGCGGCCTCCCCCGTCAGTGAGAGAGGGAACACCCTTAATCCAATTACATCCATGTCTAAGTCTGGCCGCCCTTCAAAACTCTTACACGTCGACCTTAGTTTGGCGATGTGAGCATGTGGATCCTCAGATGGTAGCTCCGAAAACAAGCCTCTAGCGGTGAGCATCTGCATCAAGCTACTAGTTACCACAAAAGTATGACCATGTGGTAGAGAAGATAGGAGTGGCCCATCAGAGTCAGTAATGTTAACATTTCCCCTATAGTACTCTTGAGGGCATGGGGTGGGAGGTTGCCTCCTCGGATTACCTTCACCAGGGTTATCAACAACCATACGATTATGAGCATCAACCGGTGGCCGAAGTTGAGGGTTGATCTCATCGTCGATATAAGCATGATTGTTTTGAATATTCGTTCTGCAAAGTGTGCGGTTTAGTTCTGGATCAAGTGGAATTATTGGTTCTCCTCGCTCCGTGTACTTGGCATACACTAAAGCTTGACCTGCGAGAGACAAACAAAAAAAAGTAAAATCAGGAAATTGTTGACTAAAATTCGGTAATGTGCTTAAAGTTAATCTAAAAAACACTTTCCCCGACAGCGGCGCCAAAATTTGACATGCTCAAACTATACTTCCCTAAAGAAGTATAAGCGGTCGTTTCAAGTAAAGAACCCAAATGTTAGGTTGGGGTCGATCCCACAAGGAAAATGATTTAGACTTAACTTTAATCTATGATTACTTCTATTTAGTCAAGTCTTTTTCGGAAACAAACAATTAAAGGAGGGATTTTGTGTAACAAAAGTAATTAATTAAGTCTAAGTAAACAAGTATCTACTTCAAATATTTGATGTTTATCAAATGAACAGAGAAACTAGGGTATAAGTGTTCCCCATAGGTTCATAACGCAGTAACCCTAGCTATAACAACTATTTCCTAGTATCTTGCATGCAAAGTGGTAAGTTATGTATCCCTAATGCCTTGATCATGCAACTAGTGAATTTCACTCTGCACCTTGTTCCGGCGCTGTGTGTGTACTTTACTAAACCTTACCTTTTACTTCATATTAAGCATCTCGATGTATGGCTTAGTTATTACTTCGCACCAATCGACACTAGCCTATTAGATAGTGTATACTAAATCAACGTTGATAATTTTTTTCTTAACGTTGGTCACCGAAAAAGACTTCTAAACAAAAGAATCATCAATACGTGCAAGACAATAGAATTATCAATACATGCAAGACACCATTCTAGAATTGTTATTTTAGCTAGTTCTACTTTGTTAGTTACCTATGGTTCCCACAACGCTAGTTGTGAATTTAGTTATCCATGTTAAGAATTATACAATTCATATTGATTAGACAAGAATTCATGTACTTACTTTAACAAGTTTGAAGAAAATCCAGAAAATCACTTGAATTCATCAAAATATTGTAGAATCGATTCCAGAAAAGTGAAGTACTTTCCAAAATCCAAAGTTAAACAACCAACAATCAAAATCTCAAAATTAACAAAGATTCTAACCCCAAAAATGAGGTTTTTAGTTCTATTTATAATAAAATAGTCTTAAATATAAAGGGAAACATAATTAAAGAAAACTTCTGTCCAAAACGCGTCTCGAGTCGACAACCTCACAAATGGACCGTCGAGAGAACACGAACCGTCGATGCCTCCTTCGGTCCATACTTTAACTCTTTTTTCAGTTTCTATCTTCTCCATCATTCTATTACAATCGACGGACCCAAACGGCGGTCTGTCAATGGACCTACGGTCCATCGATGGACTTTGTTGCTCCATACTTAGAATCTTTTTCAAATCAGGTACTGGGGCTACATTCTATTAACACCAATGGTTTGCCAGGATGGACCGTCGATGAGATGACGACGGACCTCATCCCTTCCATATCCTGACACTTAGTAAGAATTCCTCGATCTTTCCTTAGCATCATAAATCTTCAAATGACAGTTGCCACCTACGGACCATCGATGAGTCGACGGATCGTCGATGAGTCGACGGATCGTCGATGAGTCGACGGACCGTCGATGGCTCCCTAGGTCATCACTTATGCAAATTTCAGCAGAGTCTTCTTTTGTTCTGGACAGTTTTCCTGCAAACACAGAGAAACATACATTAAAACTACTTCAAAGAGGCCTTAGACACACACTAAACTTAAGGAAAAAGTATTGAAAGTACCGTGAAACCACGGTACATCAGATGTATGTGTGGAAACCTAATTTGGGGTGGGGAAACATAAATGGGTTTTTTTTCGTAGATATGGATCATTTTCCTAAGTTCTACATGGTTGTACAAGCCCTAGATTTACTCAAGATGTGGCATAACAACCTTGACGGGGATCACAGAAGAATCTTCAACAAATGTGTGGGTGCCTTAACTAAAATACTCAACATGGTTGGTTGGCCTAAACTCATTGAAGTCCTCATAGGCTATTTAGATAACAAAAAAATAGTGTTCTGATTTGGAACCGTGGAAACTACCACAATAATTGAGGAAATTCGGGACTGCATCGACACAGTTGGTACAGGATTAGAAAGAAGTGTGAGAAAAGAATAAGATATCTTGATCCCTAACAAGACTTCTGTCGGAGATATTACAAACTGCTTGGATTGGGAAGGAATTACGCCTGTTGGACCCAAGATTCTAATATCTCGTTTATGGACCTCTATGTTAGATTTGGGAATGCAAGCTTTTACAGGGAATGGAATGAAATCCGACCCTTAGCGTTCACCATCGCGCTACTGGGTACTATGGTTTTTCCACACGATCCGAGCCTAAGTATCAACACTCGAGTGATAATGCTTGCACACACTCTATTCAACGAGCTTCGAAATCAAGGTAAAGTGAAGTATTATCCCATTGATACCTCATCTTATCGGACATGTATCGAGCTTTGGGAAAATGCAAAGAGGGTCACTGCTACTTTCAAGGTTGTAACATGTTCCTTCAATGGCGGATCTTAAGTCATTTGGAGAAAGGGCATGGGACTCAGAAACTGTATACCCTTGATGATAGGAACACTCTCAGGGATTTGAATGATATGTTGTTTTGGGAAAATCTGGAAAACCAAAAGACTAGAGAAAGATGGGCCCAGATCTTTTCCGAGTTAAGGGAAGAGGATATCAAATGGATGCATCTCAAGGGATGTCGTCATAGGGGGCTGCAGACAACTCATGCTGCCACTACCAGGTATTCGGGAAATCCGTTCTTACGCACCCTTCCTAGTCCTACGACAGTTTAGGATGAGGCAAATAACTTCTCAAGAGGCTTACTACCTTACCTAGTCTATGACATTGGGCACGATAGAGTGGATGACGCTGCATAAATGCTAAGAGAGTGGAAAGGGGCCAAGTGAATGAACAAATACACCATTGCTCCAGATCAGTTTGACGCCGGATATAATGAAACTTATAAGATTTGGTTGAAAAGAAATATATAAAGTATGTCCTCTCCAGTTCCAAATAGTTGCTGCAGCATGGAAGATAAAGAGGCCAAAGTTGTGATAGAACTGAGAGAGAGGTAAAATGAGATGCCCAAGAAATGCACGCCAAATTTCTTGAAAATCAATGTGCTCTTGAGAATACAACTTATGAATTGGAAAGTTTGAGACGCAGTTTTGATGAGCTTGACTTATGGGTTAAAGAGAAGATAGAGGGGATGCAATACGAGGACGGGGAACAAAAAGGACGTCGGAGCGATGGCTACCTGCTGATGTTACGGTACATATTTCAGCAATACAAGACACAGGAAAGTAGCACAGAAGCAGGACCATCAGGGATGGCGTAGTGGATTTCACCCCTGTGTGGGTTTTGCTATATGTATTTCTGTCTTTATCAGCTCCTGTGTGGTCTTGCCTTTCGTGTGTTTGATACACTTTCAAATGACCCATGCGTGGGCCTTTCTTTTTTGTTTGTTCCCTATTTCCCGTGTTTGATTCCCCCCCCCCTTTTTGAACATTGTTTCTTATATGTGAAATTTGCTTTGGGGTAACTATATGGTTCAATTCCACATGTAAATCTTTCAAATGCGCTGGCCTACCCTTGGCACGAAAGGGTCCCCCTATATGTTTAGGACGCGATATATGTGTTGTAACTATTTATGTGATATGTTGCTTTGAATGAGGGCATTGCTAACCCACTCCTTGTCAAAAAATTTCAAAAAAGTATATAAAAGTCACTATTACAAAATGTTTGACAAAATTTTCTTGAATCTTGATTTTCTCAGGAAAAAAAGTAAATTCCAGTACCTGAATCCTAAACTCTAATATGTCATCTCAGGAAAGGTAAAATTACCGCTATGGATAAAGGCAAGAACATCAGGACTGAACTAGCCGGAGAAGACTTACAGTTGCTTGAACAGGGTCTCCATGAACTATAGTGGAGAGCTTCAAAGTAGAGGTCACTGCAGTCATGCCACTAGAGGAGGAGATGGAAGTTAAGATTTCGAGATGCACTATGGTGGACGAAGAGATGATCGACATACGAAGGTTGTGCGGAAATTACCTATATGACACACTCTTTGCCCCTGATAACATTGAGTTGGAGAACATTGAAGAGGATTTTGAGAAAGCAATTGCCAACGAACCTTCTTTCCAAGGACGTCTGGCAGAGGGGGACCAGAAAGTCACTCTCGAAGCATATCTTCAATAATACCAAATAGGGATGGAAGTCATTCCATGCGCCCTCGTTTACGAGCACCTTCGGGTTGAGCTATGATGAAGCCCATCGAGAGATCATCTTCCCAAATTGTAGCAAGAAGACACCAGCAAGACCTATGAGTGTCATCCTAACCAGAAAGGGCACACGATATAGGAGCGCATGGGGTTTAAGAATGTGGTACGCTACCTGCTCGATATGGATGGCGTCATGAACAGGTGGGATGACACCGTTATCATGGTGTGTGATGAACTGAAGCTCGATATACCATTCACTGAGAAGACTGAGTTCTATTGTTTCTCCTTTACGCCTTTCAAGAAAAAAATGTAAGAAGTCTATATGCAGTTGTTCGAAATGGGGTATTTTCCCCTCTCTGTAAGGACGTTGGAGTATTATATTCCTTGGGAAGCGAAATTTGAAAGTATTTCCCATATCACCAGGACACTAATCATAGCATTGAAAAATGCCTTGCATTTCACCACGACATGGAATCCCTCGTTAACATGGGAAAGATTCAAGGTAACTTTGTTCCCCGTGACTAATCCAACTGCAAGAAGAAGAATGGTTGAGATGGAGTCACCTTTGTCTTTAGAAGATTTATTGTTTGTTTTTCAATTTCCTTTTAATTGTTTGAGAATGAACGAATGAAAACAAGTATTTCCTTTTGTATTCAAACTACGTAGGGACTGAATTCTCCTTGCAAAATACGTAAGCAGCCTTTCAAGTCTCGGCCCCTATCCTCAAAATTTTAATTCTCCCCTTTCATTCTACAAGGAAATGTGAGGTCCAGATCAAAGGATGTCGAAGAGATGCAGCAAGAAGACCTTAGCTCAACATGATTTGACATTTCTGAGATAATCCCAATTTAAAATGAGTAAACTCCTGGTTGTTCAAAAATTAGTTCCCCCTTACTCGTGGGTTGGCATGTCCTCAAACAAAGCAACTTTTGTGTATTTACTTACTCTCTATGTGATATTTTGCATTATGTATTTTGAAGTTAAACTAAAAAATTTTCCTTTGAGTTGTTTTTCATCCGCAGGTACTTAAAACTGGTCTGTGTCGATAGCTGGCTGATCAATCTTACTTCACAAGATCTAAAGTCCTGCAAATTCCTTTCACGGTCAAAGTTTAGACAAGGGAAAAGCAACGATGTGGGATAACAATGAAGAAATCAGCCTTACCAAAGTTGTGGAGGATCAACCTACCATCACAGATCAAAATGAACTGATCATGCAGCAAATTGCCGAAATGAGGGTTGAAATGCAGGGGAGACAAGATTTGCCTCCACCGGGTTTTACTGCCAATGCTTCGGCAGATGAAAGGTCTCCGCTATACTTTCTCTCTTCAAACATGGAACAAGCTCAGAATCCACCTTCCACTTCTGCTCAGAATCCCTCAGTCATTGACTTAACCCCGCAAAATCTTCAATATGCCTCAGCCTCCTACGAGACCCTACCCCCTCCTCAAAACAATAATCCTCAAATGCCACCTTCCCCTCAAAACGCCAACCACCAAATCGCTCCACCTCCACAAAACCAAAACACATTTAACCCCCAAATGCCCATCCATCACCAAAATCAACACACCAATCCCCAAATATTCCCCCAAAACTACCAAACTACTCAGAATGCCCCAAGTTCCTCCATTTCTCCACCTCTACCCCAAAAACCACTTTTTAAATTCCCATTCCCAATGAGCAAGACGTGAATGGTTCTGAGATTGACCATTATGAAGAACAAGAAATAGAATGGAGGTCGAAGAAAGAGGCCGCGAAGTTGGATATAAATGAAGATATCCGAAAGGCAATGAAGGAGTTGCAATGTATTCCTGAGGTTGTCGGCTCGAACTTTGAGGATCTATGCATTCATCCGAATTTGGACCTCCCAGAAGGGTTCAATATGCCAAAATTTGACACTTTTGGAGGAATAGGGAATCCCTTAGAGAATCTAAGGGCCTACTGTGAACATCTCGTGGGAGTAGGGAGAAATAAAGTTGTAATGATGCGGCTCTTTAGCCGAATCTGAGCAGAGAAGCTCTGTAGTGGTTCACATCCCACGAAACAAGGCAGTGGCCTAGCTAGAGTACCCTGGCTAAAGACTTCACTAAACGGTTTGATTAAAACATGGAGATTGTCCCTGATCATTATTCCTTAGAAAAGATGAAGCAGAAATCCGACGAAAGTTACAGAGAGTTTTCGTATAGATAGCGAAAAGAGGTGGTTAGAGTTCGACCTCCTATGTCTAAAAAGGAAATTGTTGAAGTCTTTGTGCGGGTTCAGGAACCTGAGTATTATGATAGAATAATGGTGCTTGTTGGAGCAAAGTTTGCCGAGATAGTCAAGGTAGGTGAGACTATCGATGATGGACTAAGAACCGGGAAGATTGTCCACGTTGCAGCCTCGCCCGGATCATCAGGTTTGTTGAAATACAAGAGAGAAGATGTGTTTGTTGTTTCTTATGAGGGGACGAAGACCCCAAGGATATCCTCATCATACCGAGGTTCTTCTCGACCTTCGGAGAGTCCATACCAGGCTTGTTTCTTACAAGCCGATTATCAAAATACCCCTTACCCCAGTTATCAAAATGCCCCTCCGCCCGCTTATCAAAATACTCCTCATCCCAGTTACGAAACTCCACCTCCCATATACCAAAATTCCCCTCTAGCTCACTAGATTCCCCCTCATCATTATCGAGGCTTCACTCCCAACTGTGCTGACGTGCAGTCCAATTATCAAACGCCTCCCCAGACATATCAAGCCCCATCTCCAGTTTACAAAAATTCCCTCCGCCCCAAACTACCAAGATCTATTGCAAAATTACAAGACTAATCCTTACCCAAGATATTAAGCTCCCAGTCCTAACGTCAAAAATTATTGTCATATGCCTTCTCCTCAACAAGGCAACTACGATCCCCCTCGTCCTAGATTTGATAAGAAACCTGCCAGAATTCTTACTCCGCTTCTCCAAAGTCAAACAAAGTTGTATGAGCGATGAGTTATTGCATGTTATATCCATTCGGTGGGGCCCAAGCCAGTGTATGCTAGCTCGAAATTTTACCGACCCGATCAGAAGTGTGCATATCACTCCAACAGCATTGGGAATGATACTGAGGATCGTATCAACCTCAAGCATAAAATCTAGGATTTAATCGAAGAAAATGGTCTCCCTCCAGACAATCGCGCCCAACGTCAACAGTAATCCTTTTCCAAATCATTGGGGCATCAATATCAATATGATAGAGACAGATGATGATTGGTGCATGACAAAGACGATAGTTCCGATCGTTCATGGTTAACTTGAAAGGGTCGTATCTTGGTTGAGCATTACAGAGAAGAAGGAGTTCGTGATTCTGACACCCGAGAAGGTTGTTGCCTTTGTGCCAATTGAAACTCCTGCCAAACAAGGGTTCGTGATTGAAACCTCTTCGGCTCAAAGTATGATTAGGTATGGTAGAAGTTATACTCCAGAAGAGTTCGCTCATGAAAGGCAAAACAAGGACCAAACAAAGAGACCGATAAGTGAGGCTGAGGTTGAAGAGTTTTGGAGGAAGATGCAGCCAAAGGATATTCAATTGTGAAGCATTTGGATAAGATCGCGGCTCAGATTTCTGTGCGGTCCTTCTTAATGAGTTAGCAACTGCATAGGCAAGCCCTGATGAAGGCTTTGGATGACACGTATGTGCCCGTGGGCATCAGCAGTGACAATGTAGCAGCTATGATCAACCAGGTCATCCGGAAGCATAGAATTGGTTTCTGCAACGAAGAGCTGCCCTTCGAAGGGAGGATGCAAAACAAAGCTTTGCATGTCACAATTGCATGTCAAGAAAGGATTATAAACCGTGTCTTAGCTGATGATGGATCCAGTCTCAACATTTTCCCATTATCAACTTTGACGCAGTTAAAGTTTGACTTGGTAAAGCTTCAACAGAACCAGGTCAATGTAAGGGCATTCGATGGGGTACAAAGAGACGCACTGGGGGTAGTAAATTTGATCATTCAGATGGGTCCTGCAAAGTTCAACATGGAGTTTTAGGTGTTGGACATCAACACTAGCTACAACCTTCTTTTGGGAAGGTCGTTCATCCACATGGTTGGGGTTGTGCCTTCTACCCTTCATCAACTACTGAAATTTGCTTGGAAGGATCAGGATTTGGTTATTAATGGTGAGGGAAGTCATGCCAACGGGCATGAGTCGATCATCGATGAAGTCTCTCGAGGCTGTGATTTCTACACGATGGAGCTGGTAAATGCCACCGGTGAAAATTTGGCCCCACGGCCCTCAATGTCTGTCGTATACAAAATGATTGCTACTATGATGCTTCAGAATAGATTCGAGCCAGGTTTCGGATTACGAAGGAATTTCCAAGGAATTTTCGAGCCTATCAAAGTTCCCACCAAAGGAGCAAAGTTTGGTTTGGGGTACGTCCGCACAAGTGATGAAGCAGAGATGAAGAGCCAGAATGTTGATTAAGAATTGGCTAGGCCAATTCCTCATTTGTACCTGTCATTTCCAGTTTGAGAGGATGCTGATTATAATGTCCTTGTGAAAGGAGTCTGGGCCTTTTTGAAGAGATTGATGTTGTCATAGAGGACAAGGTCGAGACCTCCGATATCCGTGATGCTGAGCCAGGGTATAAACTACAGAATTGTACCTCCACGCCGCTCTTTATTCCCTAAACATCTTTGTAGAAAGGACCTATGTGTATGCCTATTTTGAAAATCGGTGGTAGTCCGGAAGAGGCCTGAGACACATTATTTTGCAATTTCTTTGATTGTTTGAATTTTGAAATTCCCTCATAATGTTTAAAAAAGGCAACATGGTCCTCCGCCATGGCAAAATTTTGCGTTTGTTTTTCAATTTGAATGAAAGCCTCTTTTATCGAAAATTTGTTTACTTACTTATTTTCTACATTTACTTTTCTAACTTTGTCTGTTTATGATTTCAGTAATATTAATTTAAAACCTGCCAATGTCATGTCATGTCACGTGCCAAACGAACAAAATGAGGCAGGTAATGACGAAGGTGAAGAGTATAAAGAAGAAAATGAGGTACAGAATATGTTGTTGAGGAGTTTTACCACTTTAAGAATCAACATAAGTCGAATTTAGAAGAAACTGAGACTGAATATTGGAGTTGAGGAGTGCGTCAAAGAGGTAAAAATTAGTGTCCATCTTACTGAAAACCAAAGAAGGGACCTTATCCGTTTGCTTAGAGAATACATTGATGTATTTGTCTGGGTTTAAAACGATATGCTAGGGTTGAGTACGAATATGGAGTCCCATAAATTACCAACTATACAGGTTTCAGTCCAGAAAAATAAAAGGCTCGGAAGTTCATGCCTGAGCTAAGTTTAAATATCAAATAAGAGATTACCAAACAAATCGAGTCTTAATTAGTGGAAGTGATGCAATACCCGACTTGGTTGGACAATGTTGTTCCGGTTGCCAAAAAAAGTGGGAAGATCAGAATATGTATTGATTATAGAGATCTCAACAAAGCAAGCCCCAAAAGATAATTTTCCGTTGCATAACATTCACATACTAATCTATAATTGTGTTAAGCATGAGATGCAGTCGTTTGTGGATTGTTACGCATGTTATCACCAGATCCTGATGGATGAAGAAGATGCAGAGAAGACATCCTTCATTACACCTTGGGGTTTATATCATTATAGAGTGATGGAGTTTGGTCTCAAAAATGTTGCTGCTACTTATATGAGGGATATTACGACCATCTTTCATGACATGATTCACAAAGATATTGAGGTATATGTAAATGACGTCATAATCAAGTCCCGCGAGAGTTTGGATTACTTAACTCATTTAACGAAGTTCCTCGATCGCCTATGTCGTTACAACTTGAAGTTAAATCCCGCCAAATGTGCTTTTAGGGTGCCAGGTGGCAATCTGTTGGGATTTATAGTCAGCAGAAGGGGTATTGAGCTTGACCTTTCCAAGATCAAGGTAATTCAGGAATTACCGCATCCAAAGATGAAGAAGGAAGTGATGAGTTTATTGGGGATGTTGAACTACATAGTCGATTCTTAGCTCAATCCACCGTGGTGTGTGAGCCTATCTTCAAGTTGTTGAAGAAAGATGCTTTCACAAAGTGGCCCGAAGAATGTCAGAATGCTTTTGATGCTATCAAGAATTATTTGTCCAATCTGCCAGTGTTGGTGCCTCCGCGAGAAGGGAGTCTATTATTGCTATATTTGTCTGTCTCAGATAACGCATTTAGGTGTGTGCTTGGTCAACACGACGAGACAGAGAAAAAAGAGCGAGCTATTTATTATTTGAGCAAGAAATTCAGTCCATACGAGGCTCGTTATACTCTTTTGGAGAGAACATGTTGTACTTTGACTTGGATTTCCCAGAAGTTGAGACACTATTTGTCTTCTTATACCACATATCTCCATTTCAGGATGGACCCATTAAAGTATATTTTTCAAAAAGCGATGCAAACCAGAAAGTTGGCAAAATGGCAAATGTTTTTTGAGTGAATTTTATATTGTGTATGTGACCCAGAATGCGATAAAAGCACAAGCCTCGGCTGATGTCTTGCGGAAAATCATGTCGATAAAGAGTATGAACCACTCAAGACTTATTTCCCCGATGAAGAGGTATCGTTCGTGGGTGAAGATATTTCTGAAGCATACCCTGGTTAGAGGGTATTCTTTGATGGAGCGAAAAATCATCAAGGAAGAGGTACTGGGGCAGTTTTAGTGTTAGAATCTGGTCAGCACTAATCCTATGGCGGTCAAACTCCTATTTAATTGCACAAACAATAGGGCAGAATATGAAGCATGCATCCTTGGGTTGAAGATGGCCATTAACATCAATGTCCACAAATTGCTGGTTATTGGAGATTCAGATTTGTTGATTCATCAGGTTCAAGGAGAATGGCCCGTGAAGAACCCAAAGATTACACCGTACGTGCAGTATATACAGAAGTTGTGTACAAGATTTCGCAATATTGAATTCAAACATACTCCCAGAACACATAATAAATTAGTTGATGCTCTTGTCACCATCGCCTCAATGATTAAACACCCATATAGTGATTATATTGATCCTCTGGATATAGAGGTAAAGGAGCAGCCAATACATTGTTCACATGCTGAAGAAGAAACAGACGGTTTGCCATGATATTTTGATATCAAAAAGTATTTGGAGACCGAGATTTATCCTGAGAATGCAACATTCAACCAGAAGAAGTTGATACGCCGTTTGGCTCTCAATTTTTTCTTTCTAAGTGGGGAAATCCATTCTAGGAGGACTCCAGATTTAGGTCTTTTCAGATGTATCGATGCCGCTGAAGCTGCAAAGCTTCTAGAACAAATACATGCTGGAGTTTGTGGTACGCACATGAACAGACTCACTCTAGCAAGGAAGATCCTTCGAGACAGTCATTTTTGGATGACCATGGAGCATGATTGTTCAAGTTTGTGCAGAATTTCATAAATGTCAAGTGCATGGAGATTTGATTTGTGTGCCGCCTCACGAACTCAATGTATGAGTTCTCCTTGGACCTTTGTATCTTTGGGCATAGATGTCATTTGTCCAATAGAGCCATCCGCCTCTAATGGACACAGATCAATTTTAGTTATCATTGACTATTTCACCAAGTGGGTGGAAGCATCTTCGTACAAGTCAGTGACCAAGAAAGTTGTTATAAATTTTGTTCCAACAATTTGATATGAAGGTTTGGAGTACTAGAATCCATCATTACTGATAATGGTGCAAATATCAACAGTAACATAATGAGAGATATATGCGAGCAATTTAAGATTACTCATCAAAACTCAACCGCTTATCGCCCTCAACTGAATGGAATCGTGGAGGCATCCAACAAGAACATCAAGAAGATTTTGAGAAAAATAATTGACAATCACCGAGGTTGGCATGAGATATTGCCATAAGCTTTGTTGGGATACCGAATGACAGTCAGAATGTTGATTGAGGGCTCCCCATACTTGTTAGTGTACAGAACATAAGCAGTCACACCTGCTGAAGTGGATACCTTCTTTCAGAATCATTCAAGAAGCTCAGTTAAGTAATGTGAATAGGTCCGTAAGCGGATTGATCAGTTAACCTTTATTGATGAGAAGAGAATGGTTGTCGCTTGTCATGGACAACTATATCGACAGAGAATAATTTGTTCTTTCCTCAAGAGAGTCAGATCCAGAATTTTTGAAAGCGGTCAATTAGTCCTTAAGCGCATTTTTCTCATCAAGATGAGTACAAAGGAAAATTTGCACCAAATTGGAAAGGAACTTACATGGTTCAAAAGGTATTATCTGGTGGTGCTTTGATCCTGTAGGGGATGGATGGACCCGCATGGATGAAACCGACCAATTCAAATGCTATCAAGAGATATTATGTGCGAATCTTCAGTTTGTATTTCTGTCATTTTCTTGTATTCATTCTGTTTGTTTGTATTTTCGTCTGACCTGAATTCTCAAAAATGAGATACATAGACGGCCTATGGGTCTCGGTCACCCCATTTATCCTTTTTAATATTTCTTTGTATTTTAACTATGTTCGACCTGAATTCTCAAGAATGAGATATATAGGCGGCCTATGTCGGCCTCAGTTGGTTTTCTTTGTAAATTTCTTATTATTGTTAACCTTTGAGGGGGAACTATGTTTGACCTGAATCCTGCCTCAACGGGATACGTAGGCGCCACAAGGGTTCGATCATATCTTCCGTAAGATTTCTATTTCTCTTTACAACATAAACTGGGACAGAATTTTTGAAAGGGACTCAAAATTTCTCGAGAAGAAGACTTTTCCTCAACAAGTCAAGACTGAAAGTACTTTGAGATTTGCAACCAGGACAGAATATTTGAGGGGATCTCAAAAATTCAGTGATTTACTTACCGGCATTTAAATATAAGGCAAGACAGTTAATTAGGATAGAAATTTTGAGGATGATCTCAAAATTTCAACCTGAGTTCATCGGAAGGCTAGAGCAACTTTGAATGCTTTCCAACAAGTAATCAGATAGACTTCAAGACATCAGCCTCAAAGACGTTCATTAAGCCTGACGTGACATGATACTTGGCAGTGACCCTTTCCAAACACTACTTTTCGAAAATCTATTTTCTTAAAAAAGCTTTTCATTTATATTTCATTTATTCTCGGCATAAAATATGTTGTCTTATCTATCAAGATGTGGGAGAACGAAGAAATAGACCAAAGATAGAAGGACAAAGAGAAAACAACCGAAGAGCTCAACAAAGATCAATTCATTTAAAAAAAAACTAACAATTTTTCTGTGGATGCAAGTTTACAGGTTCACCTGAGAATCAATATATTTCTTCATTGGATGAATATGGAGAAGTCAAGAGGGCAACGAGCTCCCAAAAAATTTACAATTATTATGTGGGTGCATTATGCTACTTATATCGAAGTCTTTGGGAACATGAATAACATTATCTCATTCAATTATCGACAACACGGAGTCTATAATGAACATCCAACTATGTTCAAAGATGAATCAAATGAAAAACCAGAGAAAGACATTTTACAGTTTTTCGTCAAGGATATCATCTGCATCATATTATCAGAAATGATAATGTCACTACCCGGAAGGTCATTTTTATTTGTATTGTCGATTGAGATGATACACTATCCAGAGGGTCATTTTATTCATATTGTCGACTTAAATGATACATTACCCCGAGGGTCATTTTACTGTATTGTCAATTGAGATGAATCACTATCCAAAAGGCACCTAGAAGACACTCTGTTGCTCGATTGAAGCACTATCTTCATTTGGTAACAAGGATGGCATCAAGAGAAGAAATTCATGCATTGCGAGAAGATATTCATGCATTGCGAAAAAATGTCATGCATCGCAAGAAGATATTCATGCATTGAGGAAAAAAGTCATGCATCACGAGAAGATATTCATGCATCACAGAAATAAATTCATGCATAGCAAGAGAAAATTCATGCATCGCAGAACAGAAGTTATGCATTGTGGAAAAGATATTTATGCATTGCAAGAAGAAAATATTCATGCATCGAGAGAAATAAATCATGCATTGCAAGATAAGGAAATCATACATCGTGGAAAAGAAGTCATGCATCGCAAGAAGATATTCATGCATTGCGGAAAGAAGTCATGTGTTGCAAGAGGAAAGGAAGTCACGCATAGAAAGAGAAAATTCATGCATCGCAGAACAGAAGTCATGTATTGCGGATAAGATATTTATGCATTTGCAAGAAGAAAAGATTAATGCATCGAGAGAAATAAATCATGCATTGCAAGAGAAGAAAATCATACATCGCGGAAAAGAACTCATGCATTGCAAGAGAAGAAATTCATGCATTGCGAAGAAGAATTCATGTGTTGCAAGAAAAAAGAAGTCATTCATAGCAAGAGAAAGAGATTCATGCATCGCGGGAAAGACCCATGCATAGCAGGAAAAAGATTAATGCATCGCAAGAGAAATAGTTACCTATCATAAGAAGATCGATATCGACTGTGTCATTTTATTTGCAAAAGTGACATCACGAGAACCATAAAAATGACATGAAACAACGACATCAAAGGAACTGTCGACATATTGCATCAGCTTTTATTCATTTCGACATCAAATGAAGAGTGTATTGAAGATTATATTGCAAACATAAGACATAAGCTTTATTTTCTTTACGTCAAACCCAATGGAGTTGACGTCAAATGTTAAGGGAGAGCAACTAAGTGTCAACACGATAAAATACATTGTCTCCTATTTGAATTGCATTTTTATGCTAATGAGTTTTATCTCAGTCTATGTCGAGAGCATCCAGAAGGATAAATTCTCCAAAAGAAACCACAGATGCGGATGACATCAAAAAGGGTGCAGCACGGCGTGGAACTTTTCATTAGCAGCAAACTGGGACATAGTCCAAAGAGGAGTGTCAAACTCTTACGACACGAGCAGAGGAATGACTTCCAGCACAATCAAACCACACCCCTATCAGAAGGCATGTGGATTTTTCTTTAGATTTCTTGTTTTCAGTTTTGCGTCCCGAAATTCTAGTCTCTACCGGAAGTAGCTTTCCAATCCGAGTGACGGTGCACCAAGAGCTTTGGGAATTATGTTCATGTAAGTTCTTAATTATAGGTCTGAAGTGCACCACATTCATGGTTAAGAGGTTACAAGCCTCTTTTTCATACTCGGTTTATTTGTCACTCTTCCGAAACCAAAGGTTATCTGGCATAATAGATTTCCTTTTCAACCGATCATTGAGTCAAGCTACAAACAGCCAGATTTCTAAGGTTTAAGGATATGTAGGCGGGTTCAATGTTAAACTCGACTGTGTTCCAAACATTTGCTCTTAAATATTATTCTCAATCATTCCGGTTCCTTCATAATTCGATATCGGGGTGGCTTTTAAATCCTTTCAGAATCATGCATTAAATCAAACATATTGAACTACTAGAGGCCTGAATTCTCATATAGCCTGATATATGTAGGAAACTCATTTCCGGGGTTCGGCCATAACTCCAAAAGTCCGAACTAAATCCCTTTCCTGAAGATGAAGATGTGGTCGGTCAAAATTGGATTAGTCAATTTCATTTTCCTTGAAATTCTTGCATCAATCCAAGTAAAATGAAGGACAGTTGTTGACACCCAATTTTGACCCTCCCTGAAATAATTAATTAACGAGCTTCTTATTTATAAACGATTTGAAATAACTAGATTTTATAAAGTTTAAAATGTTTTTCAAGTAATTTTGAACTAATATTATCGCTTTTTTTTATATATAATTTTAAGATAATATATATAATTTACATAATTATGTGTATAATTAGTATATTTTATGAATATTCGAAAATTGTCCCAAAAGATTTTATTTAATTAGATATTTTGTTAATTAGTTTAGTTATGTAATAATTTATATTTTTAAATCATTTAGTTTATAATCAAGCTAATTATTTTATTTTGTTAAGATTAAGAGGTTCGTTAATTAATTGATGTCAATTCAATTTATCTAAATTCAATTTGGTTACATCTTAATTCATTTGGCTATAATTGCAATTGAATGGGCCAGTTTCTCAATTCTTATCTAACCTCACATTCCAGACCAGTGCGCCCTAACTTCTGTCCAAATCCTCCTATTTTTAGCCCACCCTCATTCCTTTTCTTAAAACCGGCTCAATTCCCTCTAATTCCAAACTTTTAGCGCCCAGCCCACTCCAAAAGGTCCAATTTCAATTCAAATGTAGCACCAGCCTAATTTATTAACCCCAGCCCATTTTATTCCCTTCCTAACCCGACCCATTTCCATTTCTCCTCAAATCGACCCAACCCAACTACTTTCCTCCTAATTGACCCGGTGCACATCCCTACTCCCCTTCCTAAAAAAAAAAGAAATCCAGCAACGATCTTTTCCAACTTTTCACGACAACGCACAGCAAACAACAACGCGTAGCTAACGACAACGGAGCGACCTGAATTTCCCAGCAAGCAAAACCCAGAAGTCAATAGCGCGTGAGGCATCTTCCCCAACGTCCCACTCCATTTTCATACAAGTTTCAGCAGCATCAAAAAGCACCAGAAGAAGGACTCGTTTTCGTCCTTGACAATGGGAGATCATGCCACGTCAAGCCGCAAGGACGGGGGATTGATCGAGGTCATCGGCGTCCTTTTCAACTTTCTGGGTTTTGGCCAAAAGATTGAGATAGTATCGAAAATGGGCAGCTTTCTCTGTCCTTGGAATTTTTTTTTAATCAGGAATCAATTGGAATCGCAATTTTGCCCTCTCCCCCCCCCCCCCAAATTAAAAAACCCTAATCTCTTCCTATATATAATTGCTTCCTTTTCAGCAAAAAAGGGGGGATTGATTTTTTTGTGAAAAAATATTATAAGCAAGCCAAAAAGGGGAGCGAAAAGAAAAATAGTTAGAGCTCTTAAATTTAAGTTTTATTTTTTCCAAAGAACGCAAAAGAGTCAAAAAGAAAATACATTCGAATTCATGAAACACATTTCGAAAGGGACTAGATAATAGCTTGGTTTTTTGGCCTAAGTTTCGACTGAGTCTCTAGTCGGTCATTCGTAGTTGAGCTTTGCGTAGTGAAGGTCGTCGCCTCTACTCGTCTGTCTTTGTTCGTTGCTCCGAAAAAGGTAACAACTCCTCTTCTCCCATTTCATTGTTTTCATCTCAATTAGTTGGTTCTCAGCTTGGTGAAGTAGTGATATATCCATGTTTTGGTTCCTTCCTGTTTGAACTCTCATAGTACTACAATGTGTGACTTGTAGAAATATCAGGTATTTTGCTTCGCATTGTCACCTCTCAAATAAAAAAATTGAGTGTTTTTTGTTTATTGGCTTTGAGTAATATTTTAACCAAACTAAGCTGATGTGAAATTCTATGTCGCGTTATCTACTGTTTTGTTGGGGGAAAAGAGGGTTGCAAATGACTGACCCCCTCTATTTTACTTAATCTCGTGTTGAGTTCTATTGTTCGGCGTGTTATGTTGGATTCAAGTTTATATCTCTATTTTGTCCAGATTTTAGTTGAAGAATGCTTGTTATTAGTGGTTGTTCTCTTAAAAATGTGAGGTGTTTCAAAAAAACGGATGTGTGTTCCTACCAAAAGGACGTCACATGATCGGTACACCCGATCCACCACTAGGTATGCACCCAGAGAAGTGAAGTAGTGATATATATATATATATATATATATATA
>NC_028639.1:13401685-13415437 GCF_001406875.1 Solanum pennellii
TATATATATATATATTTCATTACGATATTCAAACTACGACTTGTTCTTGTGGAGCACCTAAACACATGATATAGTATTTCTATAAGAAATTTTTTGTGTGCATGATTACAAATTCATATTAGATAGTTATAATAATCAGATAAAACATGTCATTTCATTTAATTATCTATCTCTACCCAATTGGAACATGCTTTAGGTTTACCACTTTTTAATATCAGTCAGATACATATATTTATAGGATATAGCATATTTTGTATCCAAGCTATGTTTTTTATTTAATTCAATGTTTGTGCAATGACCTGAAGAATCAGCTTTTTTGAAAATTCTAAACTATTCTTTTAAGTTTAGTTAATTTGTTGATGGGTAATTATAGATAATTAAATTAATTGAAAGTTAGTGGACTAAAGTGATAATTTCTTTAAGACCAAATACTATTTAACTCTTATATATAAAAAGAAGAAGTAGGGTTTGTCAGTTTAGTACATAATTTAGAAAAGAGATTAAAGAGGAGAACATAAATCATATGTGCTAAGAGGCGATCAACGTGGGAATCCAAACTTCACTTTCAGGTAAAGAATTACTCATGTTTCATTAATATCCTACGGGTAAATTTGAAATTTTGCATGTGAATTGTATTGTCGTTATATTAAGTGGGTTGGCAGAAAGAAGGTGAAAATTGTTAATGGTGCAACAATTTTTGGGGACAAAACTTAGCCGAATCATTGGCTAATTATTGCCTAATGATAAAAGCATTGGTAATTCTAGCATTTCAACATAATGAACCATATTATTAACGTCACTTATTTTTACTTTTTTTTATATGCCTTATAATCATTATATTTTAGATAATCCTAGTTTGATACATTATTATATGTAACTAAATATAATGGTATAAAGTTATATGAAAACAATTAAATTTATGATATTGGAGAAGTTGAAACTTAATTCTAGACTTGAAATTTGGAAATATGAGAATTGATATGTTAATTGACATTAAGATTAGGAACTTGATTATAGAGTTGAGTGTTGTTAATTAGTCTTGAAATCTTATGAGGTCATTTATTTGAATAGATTACTTTGAGTTGGAAGTTCAACGAAAGAGGAAGGCTCAAGTTTCAGAGTGAATTCTTGATTGCTTGAGGCAAGTGGATTTCTAAACTCTTGTTAAGTGTATGAAATGCGTGTATTTCCTTGTGGTATATGTTTGGGAGTAACGGGATTGGTGATGGGTTGACTTGTCCACATTGATTAATTCTAATGATGAAAAAAGAGGGATAACAAAAGGCAATGTGATCAATTGTTTATGTGTGATGTGTTGAGAAAGGGTTGAAGGCTTGTTGAATCTTTGTTGATGTGACTTCATGTTTGTGTGGTTGTGAAGTGTGCGATGTTATGAAAATGGTCATCTCCTCATTATTTGTGTGAACTTGTCATATGAATTATTCTGAGGCATTGGTTGTGACAAGTGTTATGTGCATTGAGAAAGAATGAGTACTTAAGAGGATGTACCATTTCGAGGGACGTATCGCGCGCCGCGATGGATACTATATTTCGAGGGACGTATCGCGCGCCACGATGGTTATTATTAACGAGGGTCGTGTAGTGCGCCGCGACAGATGCATGGACAGATATGTCCCCCATGGATCCCGGACTGAGAGACAGCGGGTGTGTATCACTAGGTTAGACATGGATCATTATACTTGACATTGCATTACATTGCTTGCACATACTTATCATTAGTGAACTTGATATCGTGTTTTGCTGATCTTTTGATTGTCTTTTGGTGGAACTTGTGATTGATCAATATTGAGCTTGTTATTGCGGATATGTAATTGTTGAAGTAATTTTGTTGAGGATATGTAATTTGTTGAAGTGTTGTTATTGAGGATATGTAATTTGTCTAAGTGTTGTTGTTGAGCTACGTGCTATGTGAACTGTGAGCTGCTAGGTTGGGTTGATTTTAATGGAGGTTGTAGTTGTGGAGGTTCGGTTGGGGGTGGTAGGAGTACCCGTATTTCATCCCCTTAGCTTGTGTTTAGAGGTTTACTTGCTGAGTACCGTGTGGTTTGGTACTCAACCCTTGCTTCTACAAATTTTTTGTAGGTTATGAACCAGAATTTTTGTTGTACTTGTCATTCTCTTTTTTTCCGAGGCTTCTTGGAGATTTGTGAGGTAGCTGTTTCCATCTCAGCAGACTTTCTTCTCCTTAATTATGATCTTGTTCTATTTTAGAAACAAGTTCATTTGAGACTTGAGTTTTCTTTTGAATCAATTGTAATACTTTAGAGGCTTGTACACGTGACTACCAGGTTTTGGGGGTTTTATTAACTTACTTATATTTTATTTTCACACTTTATTGTAATGGTTGAGTTTTAGGCTGACTTGTCTTGGTAGGATAAGAAGAGTGCCATCACGTCCATTTTAGGGTCGTGACAGTTTGTATATGACATAATGCTAAATTGACTATTATATTATGTGAGCTTTAATGTTAGTTGTGATAGCTTCTGTAAGTTCTAAGTTATTTTTTATTTTGATAGAAAAAAAAATATTCGAAGGGTAATGCTCATTATTACCCTTTATTGTTTATACGTGAAAATATTGAAAATTAATTTATTATTTAGATATATATTTTCTTACATAAAATTACAATTTATGACCGTAGTGTTGAGCCTGTAACGGATCTTTTCATATCTAGTTTCAATTATATAGAATGATCATGAGAAGGATAATCAATGACATTTTAGTAATTTTAACATTATTTCATAATGAAAATCTAGAAGAATCTATACATGTTTTTACTTTTTGTTATGGGCCCATAAGGATATTTTTGTAACTGTGTTACAATGAGAAGTGACTATTGATTAACTTCTTACGGACAATAATAAATACTTAACTTATTTTGGCATGTTTTACAACGGAAATTTTGAACTAATTTAAAATAAAATATGCTTGAATAGTTAACATATTGTTCCTGAAAATACTTTTTAGGTTTATTGCATAAATATATTTGATATTATTTTACATTAATATGACCACTACTAAAATTTATATCTTGATTATTTAAAATAGTTTTTAAAATAATGTATTAATATATATTTTTTAATTAATTTGAAGAAATATCAAATTTCGTGACTAAAAAGATGATCAATGTGTGACTATCAAGAAATTAAAAATTTGTTAATGTATTCATCGAAAAATTAAAAACTATTAATTTTTTATTTCTATATAGGATATTTTCTTAGTATCAAATATGATAAACTATTTAAGAGAGAAATTTTGAAAAAAAATTATTATTTAAATTCTAAGGAATATTAAAATATAAATTAAAAAAATATTAGGAGTTGAAAAATAAAGAAGGTCCATATGATTCAAGGGAGAGTGTTGACAACCTAGAGTTTATAAAAGAGTTATGCAAACCAGAGAGTTTGAGCCTTGGTATTTATGGAGGGTGATCATATTTTGCTTTGAGTGTCACCCACGAGGGGTGTGATGAGGTTGAGGTATAAGGGAGTTGTCAAATTCATATTCAAAGTCTTTTTTTTGTGGAAACGATGTCTTAAGTTGAAAATTTATGAAAATTTCGCCTTTGGGTTGACTTTGGTCAACATTTCGGGTTTGAATACTTAGAACAATTTCCCGTAGTTCTTTTATATTTAGGGGATCATTTTAGGCTTAGAGGAGATCTTGGTTGAATTTTCAGAGGTCCCGATCCTTATTTGGCCTTTTGAAGTGTTATGTTGCTTTTAGTGACTTTCACAAGTTTTAAGTTAAGGATACCCCATATTCATGTTTCGATTGTCACATTGAGTCTAGAATGTCAATTTAGTTGGGTTGAATTTTTGGTTTGTATGTATAGGACTCTGAACAAATTCCGAGAGCTCTTTCGAATATTTTTGAGTTGGTTGCATTTGTTGGATTCTACTATCGCCCTCTTTCACAAAGGCTCGTTTCATTCGCAACCTTCATGTTAGCAAGAGAAGGATTGTGTTTGTGAGGGGTTAGTGAAGGTTGGCTCATGAAAGGGAGAGACAATTTTTTTGTAGGGTTTGCTTAAGCGTACCATCTGTCGCGATCGCGATAATCGTATAAGCAACCCTAGACTTGCGAAAGTGAGACTTGAGAGGGTTTTGACCTGCAATTTGTGGTTTTACCACATTTTCGCCCATATTGATTTTTGAAAAATTATTGGAGGCGATTTTAAAGAGATCTTTCATGGTAAATCACTTGAGTAAGTTCATGTAACCATATATCTTCAATTCCGTATCATCTAATGTGGATTTAACACCAAAATTTGATTAACAAAGTGAGAGGTTTTTCATAAACATGAGTGTTCTCATGTTAAAAGAAATAAGCGATTATCAAGATTGATTCAACTTTAAGAGAAAAATCAATTTTTGAAAAAGTCGTCACTTATTTTTTTAAAAGAAATTAAGAAAACTTAAAAGTTTCAAGACTTTATATATTAAGCCTAAAAGTTAGAGAAAAGGGTGTCGATTTTTTATTAACATTTTTCAAGGAAAAAATTAAGGCGTTTGAAGTGTACGCTAATACGAGGTTATCCTACAACTTGAAAATTGATTTATTGACTAACTTATAAAATAGTATTTAAATAAAAAAAATAGTCAAAGTCACTGCTCATTTGAACTATGAAAAAGGGTCATAATTGCCCATTAACTATGTGAAATGGATCAGACCATCTCCAACCCACCTCTATTTTACTCTCCATCCTCTATATTCGGAGAGTAAGATAGAGAATGGAACTCCAATCCACCTCCAAATCACTCTCTATTCTTCAAATAGAGAGCTGAATAGGAGTTCTCCAAAATTGGAGAACTACTATTCACACTCTCTATTTTACTTTTATAATAGTTTATTATTATTTTCATTACTTTACCATTAACATATTATTATACATATAGTTTCATTAATTAAATATTTAATATTCATGATTCTTTTTAAATGAAATATAAGATTTTTATAAATTATTTAATATATACTACTTTAATTTCAAATTAATATATTTTTTTATAAATTTCATCAATAATAAAAATATTTTTTTTATTAATTTTCATTATAAAGAATACACAAAATTAAAATGTTAAGATGAAAAATTTAATCTAAATACAAGATAATAATACAATACATAACATAATAATTTGAATACAAAAATAAAATACAATGCATAACATAATAATTAATTCACGATGAAACAAAATCATGTTAAAAAGATGTGGAACGTGCATTCGGAGTTCTGCAATTATTGCAAGACCGTCACGTTTTTGGAGAAAGGAAGTATTACATGATATAATCCACATGTATTATACTACACAACGTGATTATTGAGGATGAATGTGATCTCTATGCATCAATTCAAGATGTCGAGGGCATTAACTCCAACGAAAGAAATGGTGGTAGATGAAAATATCCGATTTGAATAATTCTTAGCTAGACATAATAAAATTAAGGACAAAAATGCTCATTTTGAACTCCGTAATGCATTAATAGATCATTTAAGGAAGCAACATAATAATTTCAAAAATTGAGTGTTTATGTTTCACTTTTATTTGAATTTATTGATTAATTTATATATTATATAATATTTTTCGTGCAATTTATGGTATTTAAAAATTTAGAATAAAATATAATTTATATTAAATAAAAAATTTGAAAAAATAAAATTGTGTATCACATGAGAATTATATAAAGTAATTATTGGGAAAAAGAAATAAATGATTTATATTAGAAATAAGAATATTAGAATGAACTAGAAATAATAATATAATATTAAGGAGAGAAGAAAATATTCTTTTTTAGAGAGTAAAATAGAGAATTGGGTTGGAGTTAGTTATATGAAAAAATAGAGAACTCTATATTTAGATAGTAAAATAGAGTGTAGGGTTGGAGATGCTCACTTATACCCTCCAATACATTTTAGAATAAAAAATGCCCTCGACGTTATACTAAGAGACCACAATTACCCGTAAGACTTAACAAAAATGATGTGGCAAGCCATATAAAACTAAATCCACCACCTAGGCTTGCCAACTAGGATACCCACTAAAAAATTTGACCCAATTAATAATTCAACCCTAACCCATTTTTGTTGGATCAACCCACTAATATTAAGCGGGAAACATTATCTATTTCACCTCATCGTTTTACTATTCAATTCAGAGATTATTTGAAGAACATATTTTCCTTGAAGAATCTAAATTTAGAAGAATTTGCTAATCTTTCTTCTGGAATCTCTATTTAGAAGTAAATTCTCTTTTATATTATGATCAAACTAATTTTCTGTTTACTTTCTGTAGGATTTTAAAGGTTTTTTTTATAGTTGTATTTTGATATTAGGGTTTATATATCATATTGATTTATGAATACTTTAATAAATATTGTTGTAAATTTTGATGATTCCTTATATTTGAGATAAAATATTACTACATGTGTGTTGGGATTTGATCTATTGGGAGGAGTTAAAAGTCTTGTATGTCTTTATCTAGTTTTGAGGTCCCTTCTTGTTGTTTTTATGTTGGTATTGAAACATTTTTAGATTACTTGCAAATAATTTAAGATTTTATCCTCGAATCTGAATGTGTGGTCTCGATCTAATTGTTTAATCCATCATTGTTGTGTTTTTTTATTGCTAAGTCATTTCCTTTGATTTTATATGTTATACAAGTCACTTTCTAGCCTTTTTCTCATTTACATGTGCTTTGTTATTAATGTGGGGTCCTATATATTAATGTTTTGCTATTTTATTTTGCTTTTTTTTTTTTTGCAGATCTTTTATTTCACCATTGAGGTAAATGGACTTTATAACTCACCTACTATATGATGAAAGGTATGTTCCTTCTTTGAGAGCCCTCAATTCAGATCACCTAAACTTTAAAATAGCTTGAGGTTTGTATTAGTTAAGGGAGTACTTGTGAAGGGACCTTATGAAAATTTGTTCTTGGTTCAAGATTCTGATAGAATTAGGATACTTCAGGAGTTACTAACTGAAGAGTTTAGGATAGTTCATGTATTTGCCATTGATGATTATGAAGAATTTGTTTTTGCCCCTAACATTATCAATTACAGTGAAACATATCATGTTCAGTGTGAGTTTGAGACTGATGCTGAGTCAAAAAGTGTTAAGAAACTGAATTGGAGAAGAAAAACTCCATTGAAGAGTAGAGAGAAGCATAGAGAAGCAATGAAGAAGAGAGGAAATTTCCAATATCGAAAAACTGCTTATACAATGTTACTTACAAGCATATATATAACCACTTATCATGACTCAAAAACTCCAACTAATTTACTATAATTTTCTAACAAACTAACTAACTAACTAACTAACTAACTATATTTACACTCTTAACAATGTGTAATTACAGCTAGTAATATTAGTGAACTTGTACACATTTAGTTAGTTCTTTTACACCCCCCTTCAAGCTAGGAGCTATGAAGATGTTCTTCATTCCTAGCTTGGACATTAGATAGTTATGATGGCCTTTCCCAAGTGCCTTGGTAAGCATATCTGCAGGCTGTTCTGAAGATGGTAGATAGGCAGTGATAAGCATTCCATCCTTGATCTTCTCTCTAATAAAGTGACAATCAATATCTATGTGTTTTGTTCTTTCATGAAACACAGGATTAGCTGCAATTTGCAATGCTGAAGTACTGTCTGAATGAACAGACACTGGTAAAGAGATATCAACTCCTAATTCTTGAAACAAACCAACAGTCCAAACAATCTCTGCAATAGTTGAGGCCATGGCTCTGTACTCAGCCTCAGCTGAACTTCTGGAAACTGTAACCTGCTTCTTAGACCTCCATGAGATAAGAGATTCTCCATATTTGATTAAGTATCCAGTGATTGACCTCCTGCTGTTTATGCATGAACCCCAATCAGCATCACAAAATACTTGTAAACTATCTCCCCCAGTTGATGACATTAGAATTCCCAAACCTGGTTCTGTCTTCAAATACCTGACCAGTATGAGTGCTGAATTCATATGTGAAACTTTTGGTGCATGCATAAACTGACTTAGACATTGAACTGCAAAAGATATGTCTCGTCTAGTGGTGGTGAGATACAACAACCTTCCACTCAATCTCTGATAACTTGCAGGATCCTCAAGAAGTGTATCATTATGTGAAGAGTCCATGTGATCATCATATTCTGTGGAAGTGAGTTTTAAATTCATTTCCATAGGTGTTGATACTGGTTTAGCACCTGATAATCCCATATCAGCTAGTAACTCTAAAGTATACTTCCTCTGATGTATGAGTATCCCACTGTCACTTCTAGCAAACTCCAATCCAAGAAAGTATCTTAGTTCTCCTAAGTCTTTAATCTTGAATGCATGTTGCAAAACTGCTTTAGTTTCATGAATCATATTGGAATCATTCCCTGTTATTAGTAAATCATCTACATACACTAATACCACCACTAATCTGTTGTCCTTCCTTTTAGTAAACAAAGAGTAATCTCTATTGCTCTGAATGAACCCTGAATCAACCAAGGTAGTAGTTAGTTTAATATTCCACTGTCTTGAAGCTTGTTTAAGACCATAAAGAGATTTCAACAATCTGCAAACTTGATCACTGCCAACTTTTCTATTAAGACCTTCAGGGGATTTCATATATACTTCTTCATATAAATCTCCTTGTAAAAATGCATTGTATACATCCATCTGATGTAATGTCCAGTGATTAGCAGCTGCAATAGATACAACAGACCTCACAGTTGCCATCTTCACCACTGGAGAGAAAGTTTCTTGGTAATCGAATCCTTCCTTTTGATTGTACCCCTTAGCAACTAGTTTAGCCTTGTATCTCTCTACACTTCCATCTGCATTATATTTGATCTTGTATACCCATTTACATCCTATAGCTCTTTTATCCTTAGGCAATGTCACCAGTTCCCATGTGCCATTATCTTCTAGTGCTTTGATCTCATTCTTCATAGCATCTATCCATCTAGGATCTTGTACTTCCTCTAAGTAACTTGATGGTTCAGTTTCAACAGAAAACTTTGAAACAAAACTTTGATATGTAGGTGATAATCCTTCATAGTCTAACACTGATGCAAGAGAATAATTGCAGTTCTTAGAACCAGCCGTGACTACATAGTCTTTGTGCCAAACAGGAGGCCTAGAGTTTCTGCTTGATTTTCTCAAAGGTGATGGAGTAATGTCACATGAAACTTGTGATAAATCATTTACACAATCCTCACAATTCTGAGAAGAAGAAACACTGTCTTGGCAAGTAGCTGAAGAAGTAGAATCTGCAACTAGGACATCATAATCAAACATGTCTGATGGATGTACTTGCTGAGTCTGTTTAGGAGTGTTATCATGGAAAGGAAAAACTGTTTCCAAAAAAGTTACATCCCTACTAATAAAAAATCTCTTATTTTCCAAATCATACAACTTGTATCCCTTTTGAGTTGTACCATATCCCATCAAAACAGCTCTAATTGCCCTTGGACTAAACTTTTCATGGGTTGTAATATTAGTGGCAAAACACATACATCCAATGACTCTCATGTAGTCTAAAAGAGGAGGTCTTCCATATAGTTTCTCAAAAGATGATACATTTCCTAAAGTTGTAGAAGGAATTCTGTTCAACACATGAGTCGCAGCATGAATACATAATCCCCAAAATTTGTCAGGAAAACCAGCTTGAAATTTGATAGCTCTTGCAGTTTCTAAAATATGTCTGTGTCTTCTTTCCACCTTCCCATTTTGTTGAGGTGTATATGGACAAGAACTCTCATGAATGATGCCATGAAGTTTAAACAAATCATCACAATTTGTATTGAAGAATTCAGTGCCATTATCAGATCTTATCCTTTTAATCCTTTTATCAAACTGAGTTTCTATTTCAACAACAAAATGTTTCAGCAAACTAACAACATCAGATTTAAGTCTCATTAAGAAAGTCCAAGTCCATCTAGAATAGTCATCAACTATAGTCAAAAAATATCTCATACCATCATATGTTTCAACTCTATAGGGACCCCAAACATCCATATGTAGAAGCTGAAAAACACAAGTAGAACTACTAGTACTGTGTGGAAAAGGCAATCTTGTCTATCTAGTAAGAGGACAGATATCACATTTATGTAAAGCAAACTTATTACCAAACTTGTGAAATGATGAAATCTTTCTGATGACTCCCATGGGAACATGTCCCAACCTTTGATGCCATATGTTTGCATTTACCTCCACACTCTGAATGGTTGTCATGCAATGTTGTGGTTGTAACATCTTGTTGTGATTATACTGACTATGCTGAGAGTAGAAAGTGTAAAGTCCATCTTCCTCTTTACCAATCATTCTCACCTTCCCAGATCCTAGGTCCTGTAAAACACAACAATTTAGGTAAAATGTGACACAGCAATTCAAGTCTTTTGTCATTTGAGACACTGACAGAAGATTGAATTTGAAAGCTGGTACACATAATACTCTTCTAAGAACATCACCTCCTCCTATGTGACAATCTCCAACATGTGAAACCTTGGCAGAAGTACCAGTTGGCAATTGAACTTGACCTGCATTCTCTACCATAAAAGAATTATATAAACATGTATGGTCTCTTACTATATGATGGGATGCTCCAGTGTCTATAATCCACTTCAGAGAAACATTTGAAGACAAATGATTATCTGTCATATTTGCAGTACCACTTATATCATCAAGTTTAGTTTGATCAAGCATCTTGAGTAGTTTCTGATGTTGCAATGGTGTGAACAAAGGCATAGGCATATTCTGATGAGATTCATTGTTCTGTGAAGAAGAAACATTTGGAGACTGCATTTGCATCTGATTAGAGAATGATGACTGCATCATCTGAGGCATCTGAGAATTGTAAGATGATTGAATTGATTCTGTCTTATCACATTGATAATGTTGAGATACATGTCCTGCATTATAGATAGAATTCCCAGCAACAATTGTATCTCTTTTGCCTTTGTAATCAGCAGGATATCCAATCAGTTTATAGCAATTACTCTTAAGATGGCCAGTTTTGTGACAGAAATCACATTTTAGAAGTTTATTACAATCACTTCTCATGTGACCTTTGATATTGCAGTAGTCACAAAAGACATTTGGATTATAAGATCTTCTAGGTTTGTGACCACCAGGTCCAGAATTAGATGTAAACATTGCAGTAGGAACCATATCAGACATTACTCTACTTGATCCAGCTACCATTCTTTGACTTTCATCTTGATTAACCATAGCATAGGCTTGATTGATGCTAGGAAGTTGTGGCATTAACATAATTTGACTTCTAGCCTGACTATAATTGTCATTAAGCCCCATTAGAAATTGCAACATTCTCTGATACTGTGATTGCTCAAAAAATTCTTTAGATCTAGAACATGTACAAGCTGGAGGAGGCATTATAGAATCATATTCATCCCACAAATCTTTCAATCTAGAGTAATACAATGACATAGACGAAACACCTTGAACAAGAGTAAAAATCTCCTTATGCAGCTGAAAAACTCGAGAGCTATTTACCTTGTTAAACCTTTCCTTAAGATCTTCCCAAATCAAGTATGAATTTGAGCAATAAAGAACTCCACTGTGAAGATCTTTACTTACATTGCACAATATCCACGAAACAACTATGGCATTACATCGATCCCAAAGTCGAATCAAATCCCCTGTGAACTGTGTCTTCTTCAATGTTCCATCGATAAATCCAACCTTGTTCTTTCCAAGCAAAGCTAACTCCATAGCCTTACTCCATAAGGTATAGTTATCACTTCCAGTGAGTAAGATCCCAACATTCAACGATCCAGGTGAATCTGATGGATACAGATACAGAGGATGGAGATGATCGAAAGAAGGAGCTGAAGCTGGTATGGAAGTTTCTGAAGCAGTTCCTCGAACCTCCATGAAATCGAAGAAGAAGAAAATCAACTGATAAGAAGAGAATCAACTGAAATGACAAAATCCTTTACTGGATGTGTAGGAATTGTTCAAATCCAAGCTCATGTGGCTTTGATACCAAGTTAAGAAACTGAATTGGAGAAGAAAAACTCCATTGAAGAGTAGAGAGAAGCATAGAGAAGCAATGAAGAAGAGAGGAAAATTTCCAATATCGAAAAACTGCGTATACAATGTTACTTACAAGCATATATATAACCACTTATCATGACTCAAAAACTCCAACTAATTTATTGACATTTTCTAACAAACTAACTAACTAACTTACTATATTTACACTCTTAACAATGTGTAATTACAGCTAGTAATATTAGTGAACTTGTACACATTTAGTTAGTTCTTTTACAAAGTAATGATAGTCTGATCCTACTTGAGATGGTGAATGTGAGTTTGATGAGTTAGAGTTCATTAAGATGCAAAAAAAATAAAATAAAATAAGAAAGTCAATGTTAATCTAAGTTGTTACAAAAACATGTTTCTTGGTATGACCTTTGATTAACGACTTAGATGATGCTAGAAAAGCTTGTAATTTATATGCCCTAACGACTTGAGAGGGTTTTGACCTGGAATTTGTGGTTTTGCCCCATTTTCTCCCACGTTGATTTTTGAAAAATCATTGGAGGCGATTTTAAAGAAATCTTTTCGTGGTGAATCATTTGAGTTAGTTCATGTAATCCTATATCTTCAATTCCTTATCATCAAATGTGGATTTAACATCAAAATTGAGATTTTGATTAACAAAGTGAAAGGTTTTCCATGAACATGAGCGTTTTCATGTTAAAAGAAATAAGCGGTTTTCAAAATCGATTAAACTTTAAGAGAAAAATTAATTTTTGAAATAGTCGTCACTTAATTTTTTTAAAAAAGAAATTAAGAAAAGTAAAAAGTTTTAAGACTTTGCATAATTATGCGTAAAATATTAGAGAAAAGGGTGTGGAGTTCTTATTAACATTTCAAGAAAAAAATTAAGGCGTTTTAAGTGTTCGCAAACACGAGGTTATCTTACGACTTGAAAATTGATTTATTTGACTAACTTATAAATAGTATGTAAAGAAAATAATAGTCAAAGTCATTTGAACTATAATAAACAAGAGCATTTAAAATAATTTGGAAACATTGCTCCAAAGTCCTTGAATCCAAAATTAAGATCATCAAGTTCAAGTTATCAAGTTCATCAAATCCAAAAATCAAGATCAAACTTGAAACTCTTGAATTCGAGAATAAAGTCAAGATCAAATTCAAGTTCAAATTCATCAAAGATTCAAGAACAAGCTCCAAAAGCATTTGAACCCAAGATTAAAGTCCAAAAACAACTTAAAACTTCAAGATCAAACTCAAGAGCCCTTGAATTTATATATGAAAAGACGAATCATAATAATCATAAAGACTATAACACTCTCCCATTAAATCAATAAATATGATTGTTGCGTCACTTTTCCGTATTTGATTAATATATTATTGTAAAAGTGCATTTGTAAAATTGAGTTCCCTCATTCTGCCACAAATTTCTATTTTTAAGCTAATCGATTTTTTTAAAAAAAACTAAAAGTCTAAAATTCAAAGGCAAATGGTCTGGTGGACCCTTATAACACTTGTATGACTTTGTATTGTAAACCCTTTTACTTAATCATTTATCAACTAGACCCTTAAACTCAATAAAATACAATATATCAACCTCTCTAACCATTGACCTCACTTATGTGACATTAAGATGGTTGAGTTGGTAATAGAATGACTATTTTTAATTTTTTTTATATATATAAATACGTAGCCTTTTTTTAATATATATATATATATATATATA
>NC_028639.1:13416219-13419350 GCF_001406875.1 Solanum pennellii
TATTAGATAGTGATGGCCCGTGCTAAGCGCGGGCCCGATATTTTGCATTCTTATTAATAGGGAAAAATTACACGGTTAAACAAACTTATACTATTTAATTACTCATCATAGTTATAATTTTCTATAATTACCACTCGTGACTAACATTATACATTAATTATGTGGGCTGACTTCGAGTTTGTATAATTAGCCACTTTTGTATATGTATAATTCGGTAGAATATACAAATACATATGTATAATATATAATTATCTAACAATTATACATATATAATTCACCTCTCTCCTACTCCTTGCCCTCTCTCGCTCGCCTCTCTCCTCTCTCTCCCAGTCTCGCTTGCCATATATACAAGTGCATATTTATAATATACAATTATCTAACCTATATACATATACAATTCATCTCTCTGCCCTCTGCCCTTTCTCATTCACCTCTCTTCTCCCGCTCCCAATCTCGTTCGCCTCTCTCCTTCCTTTCTCAATCGCTCATGCCATATATACTAATACATATGTAGAATATATCATTATCTAATCTATATATATATATATATAAAAAAAAAAATTCACCTCGCTCCCACTCTTTGTCCTCTCTCGCTCGCCTTACTCCTCTCTATAACATGTAGGGACAAATTGTAATTATCAAACTATAGCTATAGCTATGGAGAGTAATTAAACTATTTTTGAGTGACTATATGTGAAATTTTCTCTATTAACAGAGAAAGCAAGAACCATAATAGGAAAAGTCAGATTAGTTGGGTTTTCACAAAAACCTTGTAGCATTAAACAAGAATTGTGTTTGGAGGTTCAAAGGCTTCTACAACGTTAACAGGTTACAGACCCAAATAGCTTCTTATAAAGAAAAGAAAAGCGTTGGTACAACTTGACCTTGACCTTGTTGTCTCAGAAGTATTCCCAGCACTTAAACCTAAACCCAACAAAAAGGATTCAAAAGAAAAAAGGGAAAAGAAAAGGATGTAAAGATCTAGAAGATAAACATAAAAGTCCAATCAAGTGTAAAAGAACAAAGAATGACTATAAATGATGTGATGCTCAGTACTGACAATTCGGTCACAAAGCAGGCCTCAAGTTTGATCACACATCCTTCATGAAAGTTCTCATTTTGTAAGATATCTTTGTAAAATTCTCAGGTAGAGATTTAGAGACGTATAAGTGACCACCCTTGATGATCAAAGCTCAGCAACGAAGGAAAATTCCCATGTTCCTGCAATGTTAAGAAATTAAAATCTAAGTTACTACATAAACATAAAATGAATGAGAAAATCAAATTTTAAACTTGAAATCTTGAACTGAAATATGATCATTTAAAATATTAAATTATTGTCATGTCAACTTCTCCAGAAGATGCACTATCAAAACTACAAGTAGATAATGATGAATTAGTTTCTCCTAAATTCGTACCATCGATATAAGATATTTTCGCAGCCTTAGAAATCTTAATGTTATCACTACCCATAATAGTGTAACTACTCTTATTATATATGGGCTATGGTTTAGCCTAACACTTAAATAAAATCGTCTTCTACGCAAAAAAAAAAAGAAAGGGAAAAAGAGAACTCCTTTTTAAGAACAACCCTGAATGTTGCTAAAAACACAATGTATATCCTACCATTAGTACTAATTTAATAGTATATAGTAATAGGCAGAGGCTAACATATGCTCATTTGCACGTCTCATATTATGTCGCTTACATTGACATCATTGTAGGTGCAAGCTAGACATTCTTAAGAAGAGGAAAATGTATTCTCTTTATAAACAAAGAAAGGAAGCATTTTATGAGCAAACATCTTTGGAAGAACATCAACAAAACATATTTTCCCCAGAGGAAATCATTCACTGAATATATTTGAATCCTGAAAGCAAGGAAAATTCGAAGGGTAAAAGAAAACTCAGTCATCAACAGAATTCTGAATTATATTTATAATTGAATGATATATTTAAATAAATAGAGAGAAAATACATTGTCTTAAGCCTTTTTCTTTTCAAAATATAAGCTAGAAACGTCTAATATGAAAACTTTATTGTGTGCTAACATGTTTCATGTGAAACAAACCATAATTTGAACATCCAAATGAATTTTACTCCTCCATGTTTATATTACTAAAAGAATCGATATAGCCATTCACACCAAGCAGTCTGCTTTACACAAAAATTAGAAGAATAAGGTATTCATTCTTCAACTTCTTTCAGTACAACCTTTGCCTCTTTCCTAGGACAAACTTATTCAAATCTGGAGCAGTAGAGATCAAACTCTAATTTCCAAACAATATCCAGACTCAAAATTAGCAAAATTTAATATAGATGTAGACAACATTTGTTGAGAAATATGCAATGATGTTGAATCTTCAGGATAGCTCAAATAATAAGAATCAGATAGACATCTTTAATGGAAACATGTCAAATATTAAGCTTAGGCAAATTTCTCCATTGAGGAAGTTGTCCTGAAACTAAAAGTGTCTACGGAATAGGCCCTGTTTTAGCAACAACTTACAATAGTTTCCCTTCAAATACTTATTTGAGTTAATTAAGAAAAGAAATCAACTGTAAATTTTACTTCCCATAATCCCAAATAGAGGTATTCATTCACTTGTTGGTAAGACCACAAAAAAGACCATGTTACACATGAAACATGTACTACACATTTTACTAAGTTTGAGCTTGAACCTTCTATAACCAAATGAATATCTTATCAAATGAAGAGTTTTAGATTTGTCATTTGTTCATCGATTTTGTTTTGTTTGATCTGAATATCTATTTGACTTTGCTGAGCTTTAGTACCTTTTCTCCTAGACACAGTGTGAAAGTCGTCCTCATTTACAGTAGCAACTTTTCTAGTCTGCTCCTTTTTTTGATTTTTAATTCTATCATCTCTTGCCTTAGTCATGCATTGGCTTTCAAAATGTCCTTGCATCTTGCAATATAGACAGTATCTTGGGTCATTATCATACTCAATATCAAGCCATTTTCCATCATTGTCACGACCCAAAACCGGGGCCGCGACTGGCACCCACAATTTCCCTCCTATGTGAGCGAACCAACCAATCTAACCCTTATCATTTTAACATATATCAACAGAAAATAATGCGGAAGACTTAAACTCATTAAATAAAACAA
>NC_028639.1:13423847-13434813 GCF_001406875.1 Solanum pennellii
TCTGGACGCCTTTGAGTTGAGAGTGTTAGCCCGACCAGCCCCTCCGGTGGATGTGTCGACTCTTTAGGCTGCAGTCGATAATCTTCGGGCAGACATCGACACGATCCTAAAGGCGAGGGTGCCGGAGTCTGAGGCCCCTTCTGTCGAGCCTGCTAAGGACACCGTGCCAGCGGCGCTGTTTACTACTTCAGAAATTCCACCACCTCCCCCTCGAGAGACTGCCAAGAGGCGTAGGGGTCGAGCAGAGGATGAGGCGCGAGCAAGGAAGAAGGAGCGCCGAGAGATGGAGGCTGCGCGGAGAGCCTCACTTGCTGAGGAGGCGGCGCACCAGATGAGAGCGTCAGAGTTAGCGGCTGGGGCGTCTAGCTCCCGCACTGTAGATATAGCTGGAGGCACTACTGATGGTGCGGTTGTTGCTGAGGACACCACTGAGGGTGTTCAGATTGCAGAGGACGTGGGTTCCGGGGATCCGGACCCACCATCTTGCTGATCGACGGCGCTTTGCGCCACAGGTTTGCTTCACCTACCACTCTAGTATTTACATTTTTATGCATTGGGGACAATTGCATGCTTTTTTGTTGGGGGTGGGGTAAATGGATAGTGAGTGTTAGGGTGAAGTCTGAGTAGCCCAATTCACTATCCTCTTTTGGGGTTTTCTTGCCTGTGTTCTTTTTCCCCAAAAGACTGATTACTTTTTCTGTTGAACCGGCATGTTTATATCTTTTGTACATAGTTTAATTCTAGAGCATGATGGCTAAAATGATATCCTGATAAACTGGAAAATAATGCATGACTAGGCATAGTAACTAATAATTGTGTGGCTCTAAGCATGAAATAGAGTTACACCATTGCATTACCCTAAGTCTTAAATTCGAACTAGGTGTCTGACAATTTGGTATAGTGATGAGATGTCAAGTGAGTGTGAGGAGAATTTGAATAGTCCACTATTGGTACTGAGCTAGAACTTGCCTGGTTAGTCCTGCTGAAAGTAAGCTGTAATAGACAATTAGGAAAGGATCATAGGCCCTTATTCAATATAGCCCATTTCTAGCCTAAATGAAAGAAACCAAATGAAATTTATCCTTCTTTGATCCAAATAATTTGAGCTTAAATTAGACCTTTCTTTTTCACCCCAACTGATCTTTTCTGGGAACAATGTGTTGGCCCTGGTCCCTCCTTGGACATGTGCACCTCAGCTTATGCCAAAAGCATAAGTTGAGGGTGGCTAATGCAGTAAACAACCTTCGTTTTGGCCCTGACCCAACTTTGGGTATTGTGTACCTTGACTCATGGCAAAGCCATGAGTTGAGGGTGGCTATTATGAGGAATGCTCTGGAAAGTGGGGTTGAAAGAACAAAGAGAGAGAAAGAACAAAAGTAAAGTGACTCAAGAATCAGTTGAAAGAAAAGTGAAATAAAAAAAAACAATAAATACAAGCAAGAAAAGAAGAGAGTCACTTACACAAATGAAGAAAGAAGAGAAAATAGCAAGGTGAAAGAATATGAGAAACTGGGCGAGATAAAATGATAGAAAGAGGGAAGGTTTAGCCGATATGTCAAGGAGGGCAAAAAGTCACTAAAGTATACCTAAATATACCCTACCTGACCCTGAGCCTATGTTACAAGCTAAGAAAGTCCTATCGTGATCCTAAGGGTTGTATAGCGAACTTAAGGCAGTGAAAATAAGGGCAAGCTTATGGCAATAGGTATGAATGAGTGTGACTTTGTTCTGAGAGCGAGTGTTGAAAAGTAATCCTTATACTCAAACTGAAATCATTGTGTGAAAAATGAGGATTTTGTTCTAAAGTGAGGACACTAGTTGCAATACCAGAATTGTTAGCACCTCGGTGAGAAATTGAAGAGGATAGGTGTTAATGCATGGTGAGTCTGTGTCATGTTCTGATCCCACAAAAATTCAAGCCTAATAGTGATAGCATGCATAGATTTGATGAGATTAATCGGGATTGATAGCCAAATGATTGCAAAGGATAAAACATGAATACTATTGTACAAAGATTGTGTAGTGAGTCATAGTGCGTCGCTTGAGGACAAACAACGAATTTAAGTTGAGGGTGTTGATATACCGTGGTTTCACGGTATTATTAATACTTTTTCCTTAAGTTTAGTGTGTCCAAAAGCCTTTTTGTGCTAATTTTTATATAAGTTTCTCTTTATTTTGCAGGAAATCTGTCCAAAGATGAATGCGGAGATTTTGAGCGAAGAAATGCAGAAGAGACCACCTACGGAGCTTATGACGGTCCGTCGTGCTTGTGACGGTCCGTAGGTGGCAGCGTAGTGCAGCTGCTGAAGGAAGATGGGGAAGTCTGACCAAGTGTGGGGTTACGAAGCTTGTGACGGTCCGTCGTGTCTATGACGGTCCGTCCTGCAGGTTCGTCATGAAGTTCAGAGAAGTAATCCCAGTACCCATATTCCAAGAGTTGAAGTGTTTTGGAACGAAGACCCTCGACGGACCGTTGTGCCTATGACGGTCCGTCATACTTGCCGTCGAGGGTAATGAAGAGGAGCAGCAGAAGAAATTGCATAAGTATGGGACGACGGAGTCCATGACGGTCCGTCATGACCATGACGATCCGTCGTGAGGTCCGTCGACCCAGCCGCGTTTTGGCAGATTTCCAGCAATTAGAATCCTTGTTTAATTAGGTTTTTGTTTTTTTATAAATAGTTCGAAAAACCTCGTTTTTGAGGTTAGACACCTGATAGTTAGACTCTTAGATTGTTAAAACTCCGTATTGGTAAACATTGTATTGTGAGATTCTTGATAATCATTAGACTTTTCGTGAGATTATTGATTACTTTGAGAATTCTTGCAAGTGATTTTTGGTGATTAATCAAGCAACCTTTTGGATTTTATTCTTTCTCATTGAAGTAAGTACATGAATTCTTATTTAATATATTTGAATATTGTGTTTATGGCTATGAGTAACTAAACTCCATAACTAGGGTTGTGGGAACCATAGGCAAATAATGAGATAAACCCTAACTAAAATAACAATTCTAGAATAGTGTCTTGCATGTATTAATAATTCTTTCGCTTAGAAGTCTTTTTAACGGATGGCCAACGTTAGAACTCGCCTTAATGCTACTTGCCGGACCAAGGAGGTAGATAATAGGAAAAGAATTATTAACATAGATTTAGTGTATACTATCTAATAGGCTAGTATTGATTGGTACGAGGTAATAACTTAGTCAAATATCGAATACGATGCTTAATATGAGGTAAAGATAAGGGTTAGGAAAGCAACACACGTAGCCGGACCAAGGTGCGGAGTGAGATTTTCTAGATGCCGGACCAAGGATTTAGAAATACATAACTTATCACTTTGCATGCAAGATACTAGGAAAGAATTGTTATAGTTAGATTTATCAAGTTATGAACCTGTGGGGAACACGTAAACCCTAGTTACTTTGATTAATTAATTAAAATCCAACATTCAAAACCGTTAAGTGTCTCTTTCAATTTCGTTAGTTATTTTTATTCATTAGGAAATACAAACCCCCATTTTTATGTTTTTACTTTCTAAGGAAGTCATCAACCGAACAATAGTAATAACAGGTTGAAGTTAAGTCTAGACTATTTTACTCGTGGGAACGATCCCAACCTCACTAGTTAGGTTATTTACATGACACGACCGCTTTACTTCTTATTTGAGAAGTAAGTTTGAGTGTATCACCCTGCCACCCCTAGGCTGCACCTGTCAGTATCGACCAGTTAAACCCTTTGTACATAATTGATTTACAATTGACAAGCTTCACCATTTGTTTTTTTATGAATATCAACGCCAACTTTTTGTAGCTCTGTTCCTCCTTAAAGCTATAAACACGAAATAAGCCACAAAAATATAAAAGTAACCAAAATAAGTCACTATTTTAGTAAGTAACTAAAATAAGCTTAGTGGAAGAAAAAGTTTCACTATATCCAATAATCTAAACGTTTTCCGTTAGTGTCATAACGTTTATTTTTAATGTATAACGGAACTTTTTCTTACACTTTATAAAGTGGAGTTTTTTCTTTCACTTTATAAAGTGGAACTTTTTATTCCATTTTATAAAGTGGAACTTTTTATTCCACTTTATAAAGTGGAACTATTTATTACACTTTATAAGAAGAATATTTTTCACATCTTGAAGAAGCTTTTTCAGTGTTATCATATAAATTATATTGATTTTGATATGTCATTAAAACGGAAAAAAATATTTCATTATGTATTTTTATTTTTTTATTTTGAAAAATCTTTCAATCTCTATTTAAGGACGTTTATATATAGCTGATAGCACCTACAACATAAAGTCTTCTATTTGTTCATTTCGATCTAAAAAAATGTCTTCCACACCTAAAGTTAAAGTTTCATTTTATTGGAATGATGAAATTAGACATGACGGAAATACTATTTATTATAATTGTCCTCCCAAACACAATGCTAAATATCCAATTAATGTCCGATATCATAAATTTATTTAATCAATTTATGAAAGAATGGATATAAAAAATACGGATTATAATTGATTATAGTCGGAAAATACCCTACTTCATTTTTATTACAAGGACAAGTAAATTTTGGAGAGTGGATTATCTATAATGACGAATCGTTGACCGACTTTTTGAGGGTTCCAAATGACTATATAGATCAAATCAAGTTAACAATACTTGAAATCCATGTTAGGAAGGAGCCTAAGATTAGTCAACAACATTCTCCTTTATCAGTCGATATTCATCCCTAATTAGAAAATCGTAATAGCATTGATGGATTTCTGATAACTCAATCTACTGATTTTCCTAAAATGACACATTATCAAAATATTCTTACCAGTCGATATGATTTTGATTTAAATGAAACTATCAATGAAAGTGATCGGTAATGCTCAATTATTATATTTCGATTGTTGTTTGTTGATTTTGTCAATTATTTATTAATTTATATTTGTTATTATTCTATTATTATATATTTTGTAGCGGTTTACCTCAGCAAGATAGGGATATTGCTCCAAGTTATGGACTAAATAATTATTTTGGTCAGTCCTCACACTTTGAAATGACGGAAAATGTTGGGACATCCTCAAATTTTCATGTCTCGCCTACTTTTGATGCAGATGATTATCGCTATGTCTAACACTTGTTTTTTTAATTTGAGTAAGTTAATTGCATGAGCCAAATATTTTGTATATTTTTTACATATATAGGGAAAATATTACACAAGATGAGCACATTGATCCTGTGAATATCAATGATCGTGACCTTCCCAATTACGGCTCAACATCAGCTAGTGAGTGATGATTTGCCTAATGCTGAGGAATCAGGAGATAATGATGATTTTTTGACTCCCAATTGATCGCCAAGACTAATGTCCATGAGTCCGTTTCGTACCATGAAATTCCTTATCTTGATCATCTCCCGGATAGTCCAGATATCTTTGGTGATACACATGATGAGTATAGATCACAACATATATGTGGCATGAACCAGAAGATTTCATGAATGATGCTATTTATATTTCAAAAGACATGTTATTCAATTCAAAGAAGCAGTTGCAAAGAACAGTTAAACTTCTACATTTGAAGATAGCAAGGGAGTGCTTTGTTATTAAATCGACAAAGAGATCATGGTGACTTGTTTGCAGGCGTGTAGAATAAGGATGTCGATTTAGGTTGACTTCTTTTATTGATAAACATACTAACATGAAGAAAGTTGGAAGATACATTAAAGAACATACATGTGACATGGGTATGTGCCTCGAAGGGCATTTCAACTTGGATGTTGAGATGATTGCTAAGTCCTCCGTGTTGACATAGAAAGAACGCCAAGGTACTATTTTATCCCTAGATGATTTTTATTTAATAAGAAAATATTCATTTTTTATTTGATAATTAATATTATTATTAATTTCAGGTTTCCCATCAAATATGTCAAACAACTGTTCTTAAAGCATATGACATTTCAATAAGTAAAAGAAAAGCCTATCTTGGTAGCAAGCGGGCTTTTGAAAAAGTTTATGGTACTTGGGAGGGTTCTTTTGCCGAGTTGCCGAGATTCATGGAAGCTTTGAAACACTTCAATCCTGAAACACTAGTCAATTGTATATTGATAGTCAAGACACATATTGGTGCAGAAATAGTCAAACAATAACATCCACCATATGGGAAAATGATGGAAGATTTGTTGATATTTTTTGCGGAAAAAAAATAATAAGAAAATGTTTCAACTTAAAGCTAGACAAAAAAATAAATTTTTGTACTTTATGACATAGATACTTTTATTTTGTCTTATATTTTACGCTATTCTTCCTCTTAATTTATTTATTTTATTTTCATATGATTTTGAAGTAGTGTTACTATTAAAACTTTTATAGGATGTGTAAACCTAAAGTTTTCTATCAATGAATTTAGATGTCTTCCTAACCAAAACTAAATTAAATCTAAGGTTGAAAGTAAATCAAACCAAAACCACATTCTAAAAAAGATAAAATTTCCCTACAAGTACAAGGCTGCAATCTTACCTATTTTTGCACCTTAAGAAACGAATATGAGTTGAATGTTGTCAGGTTTTGCTACTCCAAATTTCGATTTGTTTAGTGTGGGGCCTCTTTAAACTGTCGGATAGGGACCATCTTCAAAGTGAATTTTTTTTTTGGAGCCATGAAAAGAAAAGGGAGAGAAGGTGAAGGTGAAGGTGAAATGATAACTTTTTATAAAGTTTAATAAAAAGTTCCACTTTATAAAGTGGAAGAAAAAGTTCCGTTATATATTAAAAATAAACGTTATGACACTAACGGAAAATGTTTAGAAAATTGAATATAGTGGAACCTTTTTTTCCACTAAGCTTATTTTAGTTACTTACTAAAATAATGACTTATTTTGATTACTTTTATATTTTTGTGGCTTATTTTGATTCCCAACTCCTATAAACACTGAACCAATACTTTTCTAATGGTTGCTACACATTCAAATATGAAAGTTAGGCAGTTCTAAAAGAAAAAAGTTCACTTCTTATTTTGGGCCGCCCACAGTTCACAATCAAATCAAACCTTAAGTCTGAATAAAATAATTAAAATATATTAAAATAACTCAGTCTTCAAGAGATCACGCTCTACCTATTTATGCTTCTTAATCCGGGGACGTAGAAAGAGCACATACTAAAAATTTCAGCTTCTCTTCGTCTCACCTACATCTCATATACAAAATTGTCTCTCGTGAAATACAAAATAAATGTTTGTTTTATTTCCATTGAAGGACATGACAAGAGTAAAAATATTTAAAAAATGAATGTGAGGATAAATTAGCTAAAAGTGTTTGCGGAACAGTCACTGACATTTTAGAGTTTATACATGGACTAAATAAAACCTCCATTTTTTCATATTTCATTGCCAAACCTGCAAATGCAATAAGCAAAACACAAGGAACCCATTAATGACCATGACACAAAATTCCAATGAAAAGAATACTATGCTACAAATAAAGAGAAAACATGAAGTGTATCTATAAGAAGCGTATGGCAGCACTTTAACACAATACTATTATATTGCCAACTCAAATTACTACTCTTATTTCACATATGATATAAGAAAAATTTAGTAGTCAGTAGCTACTCTTGAAAAACAAACTCTTATTTGATAGATTAAAGAAAAGAGTTAGCTAGTCTTATAGGATTCTTCCATTACGTGGACATTTTATTACTCTCATTTCTCAATTTTTTTTCTAGAGTCAACATTGTTACTTATTTGATAGATTTCTTATGTTCATTTTTTTCTGGATTGATCAGATGAAAAATAATTTTAACATTATCAATTGCATCTTAACCAATATGAACACTCATGAAGCAAAAACATCGAGAAAGTATAAGATCATATGACAGACATCTAGAACTCAATCTAGTAATAGAATTTTTAATTTTAAAGTATCACCTTTTATCCAAGAACAACTGCTAAAAATAAATGCAACACCAACATCACGGGCCCTTATCAATAAATAATACATAATAGCGAAAAATTCAGTTCTCAAAAGAAAACGGCCAAAATGTTTAAAGCTTCTTAAGAAAATGTGGAATTGTACCTTAAAGGACTTGGAAATTGGAGAGCCTGAAATCAACCTTTTCTCCTAATTCAACCTGTTTGTTATTTCTGACTTTGTAATTTAAAACAATTTTTTTTAATACCACCTCAGCTTACAATATTAGTAGCTGAATTTTTTCGAAAATGTAGTTCAAATTCAACCAACAAAAAGATCAATAGTGAAAGCTTACCCTGAATTTTCAGCATTAAGATATGAACTTCCAATTTCATGGCAGCATCAGAGAATTCGGCAACTCAGATTCTTTCTCAATAATCACCTGAAAGTTGTGACATCATAAGAAAACAAAATCACTCCAAAGAAAAAACCTTTAACATATAAAAATTACTCATTTTATTGGGGAAAAATACCATATGAAAAAAAGATATTATAGAGGAAAATGTTTATTCATCTAAGCCCAGCGTTCAACTTCATTAGCACCTTGAATCATCCGCCAACATAATCAACTCTTGTAACTAATCTCTCTTCATAACACACAAGTCATACCTTCACTGGCAAAATTCGTCAAACATGTGACTACATCAAGCTATGAATTATTTACAAAAAGTATCATATATTGATAAGAAAATACTACTAATTTTTAGTATTTTAGAGCTAGAACTGCATAATATTGACAACAAAATTATGCATGTATATTTTAAGAGGCATCTATCAGAACTCAAAAGAATCCAAGAAAAATTGTGGAAGACCTTAAATAAGAAAAATCAACAGGATAACAGGTAGCAAAAACACGATAATCATCCAAAAAAGAGTGAAAATTCATAAGGGAAGAGGGTCAATACCACACATGAATACTCACCAGGTAAATAATTTAAAGAACTTGAGAAGTTGGAACAAGACTTTGAAGTGAAGTTTAACTCCGATGAAGGTTTAAAATGACTCTCAACTTGCCATAAAAGTTGTCAGGCAGAGAAGAAAGAGTAGAAGCAGAGGTGAGAGGGTCAATAATTAACTAAGGTGTTCCATTTTTTACACAAAAAATTGCGATACACGCATGATAGAGGCACCACAATTCGACCTCAAAGAATCTAATTCAGTCAAATTTCGTGCAAATTTTTGTTTCAACTACGTTTTCAATACAATAAATATGAACGATACATACAAAACAGAGAGATTGTATTATTGTCTAGTATAGAGAGTTCTAAGTCTAGCGTTATTTCACCCTTGTTAAAAGTTCGTATTATGCAAGTGACTATATGAGACATATATGCCTGTATAAATGCTTAAAAGTCTACATATATGTAATTCAATCTAAAGACACAATTCTCTTCTTCGATTACTGATCTATGAAGACCTCAATATAGTATTTTTCATATAGTTATTGCAACATGGTAAATGTAGATGCGTCCTATTTCATCAGACTTTTTTTAAAAATGAGGATTTACTTTAAAATATTGTAAGTTAAAAAGCTTCAATGTGCCATATTTCTGGTTCATAACTGGATAAATACAAACTAAACAACATTCTAACCAATAAACAAGTTAAATATATAGTACAACCAACTACCTTTAATTGTCACGAAATGATGCTCTAACCAAGTCCTCATGCTTACATGTTATTAGTCGCATTACTTTCTAAGGTCGATTTAGTATTGTTTCAGACTTTGGAGTCAAGATCAACATCACAAAATATTCAAATGAAGAGAAAAATGTATGGTTTATTAAACCAAATCATAAAAGTAAGATGATATGAAAACCTATTTTTTTCTGTAATAGCCATACTAATGATATGAATCAAGAGACAAATTACCATATCAAATTTTCTTTATTAGACTTCGTAAGAATTAGAGAGTCAAGTGCATCTTCAGGTATAACAATTTCTTTTATCAAAACACCTGAAAATAAGACAGACACATTGCTTTACCTGAAAATCTAACAACTTGAGACGGTCAGAAACTTTCAAAATCAGCATTTTACTCTTTTGATGATTGATCACGACCCTGTATGATAGAATCCTAATTCTACAAGTTGATATGTTTTGATGATAGACAAGCAACTTAAGCAAAGCAGGTTCAATGCGACAAGCAACTTAAGCAAAGCAGGTTCGATGCCAGCCACAAGTAGTAAAATAACTCGGCCAGAAATCGCAGAAATTGTCACGAAGTATTGACACGGTCCAATTAGTGCTAAAGATACAAGTTGATACAAATAAGGAAACCTTAATTATTAAAGATACAAGTTGATGCAAATAAGGAAACTTTAATAATTAAGGAAGAAAGTTGTATATAAAAGGGATTGTACAAAAGAAGTAATCCTTGTTTAAATACAATTTCCTTACCTTATTTGATAAGGATTCGAGGCATCATGAATATCTATGAAAAGAGGACATACGCAGAATAGAAGACCACGACTTCACAAAGAGAGTAAAGTGAGAATTAATTATCAAACTGAAGTCTTCAAGATCGATAGGTTTGCTACGTTGAAAACATTCTTGAGTGAGAAGGTTTTTAACGTGTAGAATTATCTTCTTGTTTTGTTCTTGATTGTAATTTACAGTTTATTGTACAAAGGGTGGGTTTGGCTCTTTGTAGGGTTGAGTGTTAGTGAGAGTTGTAACAAAAGGTGGGTTTGGCCATTTGGAGAGATCGATTGGAGTCAATCGAGAGAGGTAGTAGAGATAAGATTTTCTTGATTATTGAGTTGTAATCACAAAATCTTATAACTGAATTAATAAAACGAGGTTTTTCCTTCCTTGAGTTAGGAAGGTTTTTAATTCAATCAGTGTTTGTGTCTTTACTTAAAAGCAACTTACAAGAACCTGGTTCTTGTTCTGGGGTAAGGTTTCTTCAATTGGTATCAGAGCAGGTCTTTTCGATAAAAGATTCACACCTTGAAAAGACTCAATGGCAGCACCACCTACCCCACAAGAAGGAGCTTCACAAACAC
>NC_028639.1:13439413-13440302 GCF_001406875.1 Solanum pennellii
ATGGCACACTTTTTAGGACCATGTTTAATATCTTGGGCAACTAGAAAACAAAATTCAGTGGCTCTATCTACTGCAGAGGATGAGTATGTTGCAGCTGCTTCATGTTGTGCCTAACTTCTTTGGATAAAACAGCAGCTTAAAGACTTTGGTATAGAAACAGGTTGTATTCCTATTCTATGTGACAACACAAGTGCTATGAACATGGCCAAAAACCCAGTTCAACACAAACGCACCAAACACATAGATGTTAGACATCACTTTCTTCGTGATAATGTTGAAAAAGGAAACATAGTAATGGAATTCTGCAAAACTGAGGATCAAGTTGCTGATATTTTCACCAAGGCACTAGGAAGAGAGTCATTTCAGAAAAATAGACTTGAGTTAGGGCTCATCTTTTTAGATTGAATTCTGTCCAACCAAGTTCTAAGGAGATATGAACCAGGTTCAGTCAAGTTGGTTATACAACTGCGCTACACCTAGCTGTCAAAAAAAAGGGGGGGGGGAATAATTCCATCTTCTCTCTCCTATGTCACGTCTCTGAAAAGCAGATGCAATCAAACTTGGGGAAATCTTGCATATACCATCTGTGGGGATAAATGAGTACAATTGGGGTTTTGATGAATATTCTAGCCTACCAGCCAAATTCTCTCAAGGTAGAGTCAATTCTAGGGCTCAAACTGTTTTAAAGGGAATTATGAGATCTTTGCATAAGCTTCTTTTCGAGATAGTTCATAAGGTGATACTGCCTAGAGGTCACCAACGTCACATTGCCTCCATAAGAGACATGGGACTTATGAATGCACTTGAGTGCAAAGAACGCATTGATTGGCCCACATTGTTTATCAAACATCTTGCTAGAATTGTGGATCCTAAGCTAGGTTCTCATCAG
>NC_028639.1:13444013-13484027 GCF_001406875.1 Solanum pennellii
TTAGTGCTAAAGATACAAGTTGATACAAATAAGGAAACCTTAATTATTAAAGATACAAGTTGATGCAAATAAGGAAACTTTAATAATTAAGGAAGAAAGTTGTATATAAAAGGGATTGTACAAAAGAAGTAATCCTTGTTTAAATACAATTTCCTTACCTTATTTGATAAGGATTCCAGGCAGCATGAATATCTATAAAAAGAGGACATACGCAGAATAGAAGACCACGGCTTCACAAAGAGAGAAAAGTGAGAATTAATTATCAAACTGAAGTCTTCAAGATCGATAGGTTTGCTACGTTGAAAACATTCTTGAGTTAGAAGGTTTTTAACGTGTAGAATTATCTTCTTGTTTTGTTCTTGATTGTAATTTACAGTTTATTGTACAAAGGGTGGGTTTGGCTCTTTGTAGGGTTGAGTGTTAGTGAGAGTTGTAACAAAAGGTGGGTTTGGCCTTTTGGAGAGATCGATTGGAGTCAATCGAGAGAGGTAGTAGAGATAAGGGTTTCTTGATTATTGAGGTGTAATCACAAAATCTTATAATTGAATTAATAAACCGAGGTTTTTCCTTCCTTGAGTGAGGAAGGTTTTTAATTCAATCAGTGTTTGTGTCTTTACTTAAAAGCAACTTACAAGAACCTGGTTCTTGTTCTGGGGTAAGGTTTCTTCACTGTAAAATACATTTGTACCTGCATGAAGTTATTGTTACAAAGAAAACACATGCACAACCGATAAAAACAGTCAGTATGAGCTACAGTAAACAATATATCAAAAGAGTCCTAAATAATAAACAATAGAGATAGTCACATTCTATTTCACATTATACTTTCATTGCAATTATTAAAAACAATATTTCCATTTGGCTTTTCTTCAATAAAATTTCTAAATATGACTTCACACACCCGCACCCATTCAAAAGAGCACCCAGTGTCAATTGAAATAATCCTTCAAAAAAAAGGTAGAGTTACCGATAAATTTCATATTTTCCAAATGAAGAAATGTGGAAAGTGACAAAGAGAGCCAATATCTTTCTATCATAAATACACATGCCCCATGAATATTCTATATCAATACTATCAAATAGAAATAAATAATGTACCTCTCAAATTCATACATGAAAGATAAATATGTTGTAAAATAACATTAGTCAAAAGGCAAAAAAACAAATAAATATAATAGAGCACAAATAGTTTGTAGCAGTCTAATGTTAAACCAAACAATTTTTTTTTTTTTATGAATATAGAAGAACGAATAGACCCAACAAAGCTAATGCAAATAAAAGAATAGTTGAAAAACTCACTACTGAGAACAATGAAGCTGCAAGCACAACGTCAGTGAACTTCAAAAGAAACTCCACAACCATGGCGATGGAATTAAGGCAAAGTGGATTATGAGGAATTGGGGCTAAGAGATGTTATGAGTAATTTAAGGGAAGACACGTGTTATATTGGGTACATGTGTCTTAAATATCGCACCAAAAGGTACCTTCAATGCAAAAAATAGTACAAATTTGAACAGCTACGTTCGTACAATTGTCATTTTTAAATAACGGGATATATATATATATATATATACACGTATGTTCTACTTCATAATTTAATACAAATATAGAATTTACGGAAAAGTCAGTGGATTCGGCCGAATTCCCATCGGCTACTGTACCTCCGCCTTTGTTATTGACACCTCCTTGTTGTCAGATTTCTAGTTACGGTGTTGATTTTATGGTGTCAATCCTTTTTCATCAGAACGAGAGACAGCGATGGGGTTTATTGATACAACAGATAGGATGGAGAAGAGACGTGGTTGGGTTTATTGGTACGACGGAGAGGGTGGAGAAGTGAGGCGGTTCCTAGTGGCTCGTCGGGGTCGCTGGTGGTGTGTCGGCTTAGGGTTACTGATGGAGTCCCAAATTTTGCTTAATAAATTTAGAAATTATTATTTTTATATATTATTTGATAAAATTTTGTTTAATAATTTTCAAAAAATTAAATAATGAAAATAATTATAACATGTTATTACATTGTGTGCTATGGATTTGATATGTCATTTAATAAAAAGTGAGTGTGCTACACACATGATAAGAGGAATTTAAAAATATCTGTTTGATTGAGTTTAAGGAGTTAGTTGATAAATGATTAAGTAGAAAGATTCAATTTAAATAAGTATAAGGGTCCACCTGATAATTTCGTCAAATTCAAATAATTTTTCTTTTTCTTAAAAGTTTTTATTAGCTTCCCTTAAAATTATAAAATGACTTTTTCATAGTTTATCACTGTCTAGTGGTAATAAAAAAAGAAAAGAAAAGATATCATAATTTATAGACTTAAAAAAAAAAAGCTCTCATTTATATATATATATACTGTAATAGAAGATATATAGATTATATTGGTAGCGATAATAAAAAAAATTGCTACCGCTAACGTTGATAGAGTTGTCCAATTGCGTAAAATCAGGGATTACCGCGGATATGGTTGCCACGTTTAAGAGCATGTGGGGACCTTCTGAAAAATCGAATCCACGACGTCTATAACGTTAGCCTCTGCCCATATTTTGTACTATTATATTCTGCAGCATCATACAAAAATACAAGCCAGACGTGGTTGTACTATTTTTTTTCTTTTTTTCTGCTTGGTCGACGGTTACATATTTGATCTCTATGTAGATAGTAAATATTCCATGACTTTTATGGAATAATTTATAGAATGTTTGAGATGATTTAGTATCTTTTATATATACGTGAATGTGAATTAGGGTTTAAAATTGAGTTTTTTGGGTCCCAATTCAAATTGAACGTAGAGTCTTACATTTCTACAATGAGATTATATAAGTATTGACAAAATTTATAACTTAATTCATATAATCGATTTAGCCATGGAAATTTTTATTACTTCCTATATTTAATCTATTTATCCAGTTTTTATATGACATGATTCTTTTATTTTTTTTAAAAATTTTTTTTCTTTCAATCATGTGATCTTATGTCAAATATATGGAATGTTATTCAAAGTTCAATCTTAATTTTTAACACTCCAAATGAAAATAGAAATTAAAAATTTATTGAGAAACAAGACTGCATTGGCTTTTGTTCTTTTGAATTGACATGTTAAGTACACGTAAGTTAAGACGCATTGTCATATCTTATCACATAAAGAGTCAATTTTGGTTGCTTTTCACCCACAAGAAGTGTGCTAACTCTCCGCTACTTCTTCTTTTTCTTGTTCTTGTATTTATTGATTTGATTTTTGAACAAACATTGGAAGAAGAGTTGATTTAATTATGGAGGATGGCTCCTCAAATATAAGAGTGCGTTTACTAGACAATTGTTATAACAATAACAATGATGGCAGAATTGAAGATAATACTATTTCAGGACCAACCTCTTTTTCAAGAACTTGTTTCAATGGACTCAATGCTTTGTCAGGTTTTACTCTTACTACTTTCTATCTTTCTTCTATTCAATTATAGGCCGAACTAGCTTATTCATCCTTGCGTTAATCAATTCACGTAATTTTGATTAAATTGTTTTATTTATATCAAAGAAGTTATTAAATATGTATTCCCTCTATTTCATTTTATGCGACAGTATTTCCTTTTTGTCAGTTTCAAAAATATTTAAGGGTACAATTCATTTTCTACTCTCGTTGGTCGTCCCACTTAATTTTAAAGGTACTAACCTAATACATTTATGAGGGGAGATAAAAATGAGTTTATTTTTTTGAAGGACAATTTGATAAATATTTCAAAGTTTTCATTATTTCTTAAATTTCATTCCCGGTAAAATATTGCCACATAAAATGAGACGAAGAGAATATTAATTTAAAACTCAATAAATTTGAAAAAAATTAATTCTCGAACCCATAAATCTTTTCTTCACTCTTCCTTTCAAATAGTTACGCTTCCACTCTCGTAAATCTTTTTATTTGTGGTTACTTTTCAACAAATGATTTTAAAGTTTTTTTTTTGTTTAAATATAATAGGTTTAATTGTAATATTTATTTTATGTGTAATGAGATCAATAGACTTCTCTTTTAGAAATTTAAATTTCAGACAAAAACAATTGGGAGAGATTATTACGTAAACCTATATAAACCTTTCATTTTATTTAATTATCTGGTTCAACTACCAAAACTAAATTTTTACCATTTTAGCCTTATTTGTATTTTACTAATATAATCCATTTCTATTGAATACTTATTCTCAGAGGCAACCAATAGACAATATTATAGATATTTATAGTTGATTATAGAGTACTAAAGGTAAAAGTATATGTTAAAGGAATATATGTAATATGTTGGGGGGGGGGAGGGGGGAGGGGATAGGTAATATGTTGATTGTTGGGGCTAAAAAATGTCTAAGTTGTTCATTTCAACCTTGCAGCTGTGGGTTTGAACCTTGGTGATTGCACTATAAATAGATAAAATACCCTGGTAGGGCCTTATTTTTGTAAACAAATGTCTTTCTCTACACGTTTTTGTTATTTGAGTGATTAGCCTTTGGCATGTTCAGGTGATCTTGAACAATTCTTATACTCATATTGTTTTAGTTTGTCAATTTATTTAGCTTTTTTCAAAAATGGTACTCTTTAGTCCCAATATTATTTATTATATAAATAATTTATTAAATAATTACGTAATACTGATATTTTAATTATTAGTTCACATATATAAGAAAAATTCAACAATAACTATATTTAAAATTTATAGAGGGAAATATACTAGACTTTTTTTCTTCATAAGTTCATGTGACAGATTATGCCAAATATGGGTTGTGTCAAATAGCACACTCCTAATCATATCTGCTGTCTCTGTGCCTTTTTGTTTGTTTGTTGTTTTGTTTTTAAGTAGACCTATATATACCTTATTTGACAATTACAAAAGATAAATTTATGTTTTCAAGGTTTCGATCCTATTGGCTGATTGAGACACGTCTTAGTATAATATTGGCAGATTATGCCAAATGTATTCTCTAAATTAATAAAAAATTTATACCTAAGTTTTTTTTTTCTTTCTAAGTGACAAGTAAAAGAAAATAAGATAGTAACTATTAGATGCTTTTTTTGGGTCAGGAGTTGGTATACTTTCAGTACCTTACGCATTAGCATCAGGAGGATGGTTAAGCTTAATATTTTTCTTGATTATCGCGATCTCAACGTATTACACTTCCTTATTAATTCAAAGATGCATGGACATTGATCCAACCATAAGAAATTACCCTGACATTGGGGAACGCGCCTTTGGAACTATGGGAAGAATGCTTGTCTCCACGACGATGAACGTTGAACTTTACATGGTTGTAACAGGTTTCTTGATTTTAGAAGGAGATAACTTGCAAAACTTATTTGGACAACTTCAAATATTTGGACTTGATGGAAAGCAATGTTTTGTGATTATTATAAGTCTTATTATTCTGCCTACAGTTTGGTTGAACAATATGAGCATCCTTTCTTATATATCTGCAAGTGGAGTACTGGCATCTATTGTGTTACTTGCATCTATTTTATGGGCTGCTTTGTTTGATGGCATTGGATTTCAAACAAGTCAAACTCACTTTATTAATTGGAAAGGGATGCCAACTGCTATTAGCCTATATGCCTTCTGTTATTGTGCTCATCCAGTTTTCCCAACCTTATATACTTCCATGATAAATCCAAAAAAATTCTCTAAGGTATATAACATCACTTTTTCCTATTTTTAGTATAATTTGACATGTTACAACATATCGTCTGTTTTACTTATTATAATTTGACAAGTTATAACATATATAGTTTAACTTGTTGTAGCATGTTGTTAATTTTATTTACCATGTTACTAAATTTACTACAGCTATAGGAATTATCCCTTTTGTCTCAATTTATGTGGCCTTAGCCAATTTGATGACATTGAAATTTGTGGTCTACAATATTACTATTTCTTTGATTATAAACTATTTCATTAAGAGTTAAATTGTTTTTTATTATAGAAACTAATATTTTTTTAGACGGATTAAAAGTAAAATATTCTATATAAATTGAGACTAATGTTGCAATTTATAATTATCTTTTTAGGTGACTTTGGTAGTCTAAAATATTATGCTTCTAGGAAATTAAATTCTTTTTGGGCTGACTTATTAGTGCAATTAAAATATTATATTTAGTTATATGTTTAAGGAAAACTAAATCTTTTCCACAATTAGGTCATAATGTATGTATCGAACATAAACTTTGTTATTTTTTATCTTTTATATGGCGAGTAAGTATTCATTTGTACCAAATTACTTGTTCATTTTTTTTAGTTATTCCTAATTATTATTTATTTTGACGAATCAAGAAAGGGCAAATACTTTTTACCCTCAATTAATTACTTTAAAGAAGATAAACTTTTTGAAAATTTTAAGGTTTTAATTTCATCTAGTTTATAATTAATAGGAGTAAAATAGTAAATTCATTATGTCAATAATTATTTTATGTCAATTCAAAAGTGACAGTTAATTAGGGAGACAGAAGAAATACCTAATAATTAATTTTGTTGCTAAAAATCATTATTTGCAGGTGATGTTTGTTTGCTTTCTACTTTGCACCATCAGCTATGCATCAATGGCCATAGTTGGATATCTGATGTTTGTTCCAAGTGTACTTTCCCAAATAACCTTAAACCTCCCCACCAATAAAATCAGCTCAAAAGTTGCAATTTACACCACACTAGTCAATCCAATTGCAAAGTATAGCTTGATGATAAAACCACTAGAAAATAGTTTGGAAAATCAACTTCCAATTCATTACAAAACAAGGGTATGCAGCCTACTTATAAGAACAACTTTAGTAATCAGTACTGTCATTGTAGCATTAGCTATCCCCTTTTTTGGATATCTCATGTCACTTGTTGGAGCATTTTTGAGTGTCACAGCTTCCATAGTACTACCATGTTTGTGCTTCTTGAAGATCTCTGGGATTTATCAAAGACTAGGATTTGAGCAAATATTTATAGTGGGGATTGTGATAATGGGCATAGCCATTATGCTTGTAGGTACTTACACTTCTGTCTTACAAATTATCAGTCATTTGTAAGTGAAATATTTCACATAGTTACTTTTCTTATGGATTTGATTTTTATATCGATGTCCTAATAACTACTCTCTTCCTTTTAATTTTTACTTCTTACTTACGGTTTAGAAAATAATGTTTTTCTTTCTTTGTAGGCAATGTTCTGACTCCCTACACACAAGTGTATGCAGTCATCCAAATAGTACAGACTGATTTAGTCAAAGTATCTTACCCAAGAGACTTGTGATTTAACAAAAAAAAAATTAATCTAGAGAGAAATTTAAATATTATTTCTTTCTATGAGTAAAATTTAACGAATAAAAACAAATAAATGTTGTAATCACAATTCGAGAGAGATTCCAGGGTTACATCTTTGTTTCACAATCATGTAAGTCATTTGATTTCATCAACTAGTTTATTTATCTAGTTGTTGATTTACAGGGTTAATAACAAGATTATCATCTTTCAAACCTCCAATTGACTATATAGATTGAGCTAACACCCTACATCATTGAGCGGAATTATGGAAAACCATCCTGAATGCATTTATATTTGATAGGGAAGTTATAATTGTATAGTGATCAGAAAATATACTCTTTCTTATAATAGGTCTTATTTTACATATTATACATATCTAACATTAATATACATTCCTTCCTAGAATAGAACTCTAACCCTACAATTGTATAACTATGCATATTTGTTTTCTATTTTATCATTAAACTAATAGAGAATATTATTTAAAAAATCTTACGTACCTTTAGCATAGTATCAAGAGCCACCGGTTAGTATTTTTTTCCCCGTGCTCTCTGCTTTCTCTACACAATTACCTTGCTACTTTCTTGTGTTCCTCTTTTCTGTTTGTTTCTTTGCACAAGTATCCTGTAACTTATTTTTCTTCCGCAGTGTACTTTGTCTACTCAATAAATTCAAAATCATCCTCACACGATTTGCTCTCCACAAAACTGGATGGTTCCAATCTTTCACTATTCAAATATCACTTTGGAATTTTTGTTCATGGAAAGGTCCTTTTTGGATGGTTTGATGGTTCTGCTCTTCCACTGACAACTGCAAAAGAGTTGGATTTATACCCGGAAATTGAATAATGCAGATGTAATCACTTGGATCCTAAATTAGGTACATGTTGATTTAGATATGGGACTTGGACCATTTAGTTTTGCTCTAGAGCTGTGAGGATTAAAATTGATGTTACATAGGGGTAATTGTATTGTTCAATAGTGCTAAACATTCATGGGTAGGCTAGGTCATCTTCAATGACACTAATCTACTTTCAATCTCATAACATCGGTTCATAGAATCTCATTTTATTCTCATATATGTGCATAACTAAACAACCCAATACCTTACACTATTCTCTCTTTTGAGCATAATCAAGGCAAATATATCCGACTCATAATCTCTTTTTTCAAGCAAACTAATGATATCAAACCTAAATTACAAGTATAGAACTAATTATGCACTCAAATCTATCTCTTTCGAACATCAATCAGACATCGAAAATAGGATTCAATTTGAAACCTCAACCCATAAGTTAACCTCCTGCTAGCCCAACACTTTGGGGTTTTATCCACTCATAGCAATAGAGCAAAACACAATATCCACTACATTACATCAATACTCAATCACATATTGCACCCCTACACTTTGGTGTTCTAGCCACCCATCACAAATGTAAAAAAGATACTCCCTCCATTTAAAAAAAATGTCTCTATTTCCTTTTTAGTTTGTTCCAAAAAGAATGATCCCTTTCCTTTTTTGACAACACTTTAATTTTAACTTTCCACATGTCATGTTTAAGACTACAAGAATAAAGGATATTTTGGTACATTTAACATAACTTTAATTTAGAAACACAAGATTAAAAAGTCTACTTTCTTTTCTTAAACTCCTTTTCAAGTCAAACTAGGTCATCCTTTTTGAAACGGAGGGAGTATTCCTTTTCTGAAAATAGTCATGGGTGATATGCAATTAAGTAATTATGAGCAACACTCACTTTGTTTTCAACTTCAAATTGTAAATTTCAAGAGTAAAGTTGCAAACCACAAAACTAAAGATATTCTTCACAAGGTAAGATATTTCTCTCTCTAGAAAGGAAAACTCTTAGGCAAAGACTAACTAAAAATTTCCCTTCCAAAAACTCTTTTATGAGAAACTCTCATTTTCTCTCTTCTTTGGGATATTTATGGTTTTCCAAAATTTGTCCCAAAATTCACTGTGTGAAAAGTTCAGCGACGTTAGTCAGACTCGCCAAACTAATTTGGTGGATCATCATTTGCTTCTTAGCTCGCAGTTCTTTTGCTTAGGCTTCATCTATTTGAACCTCATTTGGCGAGCTCATTTGACTTTGTCTTTCACATTTAGTGAATTATCGAGTACCACATTTGTTCTCCCTTTAAGCCTTCACTTTTCCTCCAAGTCCTATTGCCTTTAGTGTTGGTCATCATGTTCGCTCTTTGAGTTTGGAGAGTCGTCTTTCCTCTTTAATTATGTTTGTCGATCTGCCTCAATTAATTCAAGTGTTCAATACTGTAACTTTGGGTGAGGTCGTGCCAATTTGTGATGAGTAGTAGATTTGCACTCATTTAATGTAAGATCACACAATTTGAAATAACTAGGAAAAAACTAAGAATTAGAAATAGTCATTTTTGGAAAGAATGAAAATCTAGAAATTTTGTTAAGTTAGGAAAAATTGAGTTTTTTGTCAACTTCAAACGACCATAACTCGTATCTCCGGATGGCTTAGATGTTCTTCCAGATATGGTAGGAAAACTCTTGAAATATTTCCAACGCTGCCGAGTTTGCACGATTCCGTATGAGTCAGATATGCCCTTTGGAAGTTGAGTTGTTCTAATAAGGACTAAACCGGATTTTGAAAGGACGTTTTAGTATTTCCTTAACCAATTGTTTTATTTTGTTTTTGATAATTAAGTTAGGTTTAAATAGAATTGGATCAGTTTACGCTTTTGAAAAATAGAATTGGAGTTTCTTTTAAAGAAAGAATGTAAGAGGAGAAGAAAGGAGAAAAGAGCTAAGATCGTCGTTCGTATTAGCTTGTGGATTTCGTCAAGGGATGATCCCTACGAGGTATGTGAGATCACATAGCGGTGGGTTAATTCACCCACGCGCCAATCATGATTTATTTTAGTGAATTTAAATCTTTGAAAATTTAAAAATTGAATTCTTGATGGGTTTGTTAAAGTTTCTTGAGTTTTTGATTCGTTGAAATTGTTGAGGAGTTGTTTGATATTGATTCATGTTTTCGAGTGGAATTTTTAATTGAATCCTTCATACTTTAGTATATAATCGATTTTAAGTATTTGGGGAAAGAACCAATTGAGTTTAGAGGGTTAAACTTGAAGAATGAAGGAGGAAATTCTTAAAAATCCAGGGAAGGGGGTTGGGGCACTGCGCGTCTCAGCGTGCCTAAAGAAGTCACTGAATAATGAACTCTAGGGCGTCGCGCCATCCAGAGTGTCGCTAGTCAGTCTCTGAAATTTTGAGGCTAGCTCCTCCTGTCTCTCAGAGCACCAGGGATGCCAGTTCTCCCCATCTTTTCGTACTAGTTCCTTAGCGATGTACCTATATTTTCTATTGATTCCAACACTCTAAGATGCATCTAAACATCATGAAATCATTCATATCATGAAATCATCTATAAACATGAGATCATGAAACTTGAATCCATTATCCAATTCAAGAAAAGTTAAGATCAAAGTCAAGAGAAGTAAGAGTCAAGTCTAGAAGTTAAGAAGCAACGCAAAGAGAAATTATAATTTTTAAAAAGTCTTTCGTGAATGTTTTAACCTTGTTTTAAGACTTATAGTTCAAGTTGAGTAAAAATTAAGGAGTAAAGTTTGAAGTTCATTTCTTTAAAAGAGTATATTGGGAATATGTATTCCCATAGAAAAGGCTAATCGATTTTTAAATAAAGCAAGAGAGGAAACTATGATTCCCAAGATATCCTTTGAGTTAAGTTTTTGAGCAATTATCTCAAATCACAAAAAGGAGTATGTTTTTAAACATAAGAGACAAGATCATATTTTTGGGAGTAGTACTGAGAACCGATATGCGGAAGAGTTCAAACAACTCACATCCCTTATAAACCATGTAGCCGTCATGGGTAAAAAAGGGTCATACTTTTAGATGATTTCTTTAGTGCTTTTATAGACCAGTAGATCAACTTAGTAGTTCAAAATCTATACCCTCGTCAAGGTATAGGGTGACCCTGGCAGCGTGAGGCAAAATGTTGTATCATAACAATAGCTCTTACATGTTGGTTGTCGGTTAGAGAAACTCTCATAGAAGTAATTGTATTTTTATATTGAACATAGTTTATTGTATTTTTACATACATTCAGAGTTATAGTGTATTTTTGCATACACACAGAGTTGACATCGTGTTTTAAACAAATTTTCTTTATATCACACTTGTTTAAAAATTGTCTTATATTGAAATAAGTTCATTTATGTTGAGTTGATTTTAGTCAAGTAAGTTCTTCAGATTCTTTTCAAGCCTATCTTGTGTTTAGCATTCCAACTCATATACCCGTACATTCAATATAATGATGCGAGTTGACTTGCATTGTTTTATGATGCATACGCATGTAACCAGGATCATCACGTAGCGCCTCGTTGATCCAGTTGAGCACTCTACTCCCAAGCCGGTTTGTGAGCCTCCATGCATTTTGGAGGACTCTTCCTTATTACTTCCAGTTCTTTTATTAAGTTCATTAAAATGTCATGGGATTTGTCCCGACATCCATCTCTGTTGTTTTAGAGGCTTCAAAGACAGTCATATAGTTAGTAGTACATTTGTTTTTACTTTATCATTAAGATGTTAATTGAAGAGTTAAGTTGTTGTTTTGTATAAGTTCTATATCTCTTTAAAGTTATGTTTTGAGTTTCTCTTGTTAAGTTAAGTCTTCCACTGAGTAAGTAAGCCATGCCAAGGTTTCTCTTGGGGCTAGCAATGGTTCTCGAGTGACAGCCACGTCCGGGGTATAGGCCCAGAGCATGACATTTAAAATCCATTTAGTTTAACAATTAGTGTGCTCAATGCCTAAATTTGTCCTATTATGATAGAATTTTGATGATTTGCAGCTATGAAGGAAAATGGACAAGGCAAGGACTTATGTTTGAAATAATGGTAAAAAATACAAAAAATAGTGCAAAGTAAACATTGTTGATCGCCTAACACGAAGAGTGGATCGCCATATGAGCAGGACATAACCCTAATATAAAGTGCATAACACTTGTATCTTTCAAAGAAGGTTGGTGGACTCCAGTAGAGATGGGGATGCGCCAAATGTGAACGACAATCCTGATGCACATTGCCCAAAGTAATAGTGTGCAAAGCAAAAATCTAATGCTTGAAAGGTGAACCAAGGTGATACTCGGTGATTCGCCGAACTTGAAAAAATGACTCAATTGAGTTCGCCAACTAAGGTTCAAATACCCCCAAGCCTAGAGCATCATAAGACGAGCTAAAAAGAGAATGACGATTCACCAAGCAGGTTTGGCGAGCCTGACTAATGTCGTCGACTCAGTCGTAAAGTTTATTTTGGGCCAAATTTGCAAAATTACAAATATCACAAAGGATGCAATTTTTAGAGAGTTCAAAATATAGATTCGAAACTCTCTTTTTAGAGTTGAAGAGAGTCTAAGAACACTTTACAGTTGAAGAACATTTTTCTAGATTTTGGGGTTTTACAATCTGGAGTTTGAATTTGATAAATTGAACTTGAATCCAAATTGGGGTTGTTCATAATTGCTTGATTTCATTTTACCTATAATTGCTTTCATGAAAGGTATAATTTCTTTACGCTGTGTGATGTATAACTAAAATCCCAAGATCTAGCGGTACAAAAATGGGGTCGGGTGTGGATTTAATACAGTGATTATTGTCTTATGATCTATTTTATTGTTGTTCATACATGAGTTTGGTCTAATTACCATGGGGTTAACTCAAGGGTTAAAATTTTAAATTTAATTCCTACTTCTGATTTTCGGTTGATGCTCAAAAGAGTTTGATTGGAATGGGTAATTCGTTCAATACTAGCAATTTGGTTAGATCCCTGTAGCTTGCTTGAAAGAGAGATTATAGGTCGAATCTATTTGCCTTGTTCTTGAAAGAGAGAATACAATAAAGTATTGGGTTGTTTAAGATTGACATATAGACCGGAAAGAGATTCAATGCATAAATGCTTCGAGATCAAAAGAACATTAGCGTCAATGAGGATGTCTTAAACTATTCATGAATGTTCATCACTCTAGAGAAACACAATTATCCTTTTGTAATATCGATTTCTAATATCCGCACCCCTAGATTGTTTGTTCGCTCTTGATTTCATCTAGTTTTTTTTTAGTTTAATTACAGTAATTGATAACTAAAACTTTATATTAAATTGTGATATCATCCACCCAATTGTTTTACTATTACAAATGATCTAAAATAAAGTCCGAATATCTTTATATGAAAATGTCTATGATATACCATTCCCAGCGGAATTCAACCTTGACACTTCGTTGGTTATTTTACTGATTACAATCACTCACTCTTTTAGTTTGTCTTGGAGGGTGATTTGGGTTTTATCAATAATGGCGCTGCTGTTGGGGAGAGGTGGTTGAGAATTCTTGTAACACCTTGAAAAAAAATCCAAGACGTGTCATAAAGCCTAGCGTAGGTGTCATATGGTGTAAGTACTGTTTCTAAGTCCATTTTTAATGAATATAGGTCATTTAGGAGGTTTAAGAACCAAAACGTCCAAGAACGTCCATGACGTCCGGGAAGTTGGTTCGAAGGGGTGTTGGTGTGCCTTAGCCTATTTGACTAACTTTTAGGAGTCGGAAATGTATGAAAAGTGGTGGAAAGGTAGCTAATAGGTGTTTGAGTTGTTTATGGTTGAAACTTCCAGGTACGACTACCCAAGGACCAACCAAGGGCCCTTAAGGAGGACCCTTGTAGTTTGATGCAACACTGCCTGGCAGTGTGCATCGACGGGATAGAAGATGGCCCGTGTGTGGATCGACGGGGCATCGATGCCACTATCGTCCTACACTTAGGCTTGTTAAGAAGGTCCTTTCACCCGCATAGCCTCTGAATTCATCGACGGAGTGCAAAGGTGCAGGCTATGGTCTGTGTGTGGATCGACGGGGCGTCGATGCCACCGTCGTCCTACAGTTAGCCAATGCATGGAAGCCCCTCGCCTGCACAGTCTCTGAACTCATCGACGGGGTGCAGGATGGAGGGGTGAAGGACCATCGACTCACAAACGGCCAGTGGATCGGGGTTTCGTTCGTGAGAGTTGAGTTTTCTGCCTAATTTAAGTTGGTCTAATTTAATTAGTTAGGGGGTTAGGTGGTTTAATTAGGGGTTAAGGGAGTCTAATTAATCTGATTTAAGAACCAATATAAATACTCCCAACCCTCTTTAATCTAAAGACAACTCACAGATAAACTCTCTTCCTTTTCTCTTATTTCTCTCTCTTCTTGAACTCAACACCGAAGACTAGCAAAGATTAGGGTTTGGGGTCTAGAAAGGGACGAATTCACTATCAAATTGTTGCCAAACTTTAAGGTATGAGTTCTATTCACCTTTGAGACTCTTTCCTCCAAGGGTTCCTTCAAAATAGATTTCAAAAGTTGAGTTTTCGTATGGGTTTCATTTAATTACGAAATTAAAGTTATGAATTGAGTTGTTAATGATTCCTTTAGGTTATATTGAGTGGATTAACATGTAATTTAACTTGTTTATAGTAATTTTTGATGGTTTGATCCAAATTGAAGAATATGATCCTATATCCCTAACCTTAGATTGTGATCTTGACCTATATTGTATTGTGATCATTCAATTGAGTTGGTTATTGATTAGATTACTATCCTATGATGTTATTATAATTAAATTAAGATGAATTATAGGACCATCATGCTAGTTCTTGAGATGTGATTTAGGTTATGGATTGTAATGTGAAATTAGCCTATGTATCTTGTCTTAAGTTGTGAGCTAGTGTTGAGTTATGTTATAGAGATGCAATTGACCTTACTATCTTATTGGTTATTATTGTGTGATGATGTTACTCCCCAAATTGGATTGAGTTATGGGTTGATGGTAAGACCTTGATGATAGACTATGAGGAAGACTTGGTAAGTCTTAGAATCTATGTTTTTATTTCCAATTGTGATTAATTGTTGTTAAGTCATGATATTACATTGGAGTATGCCTTATATTAGGATTATAGGGTGGTATGATGTTGAATTGAAATGTCTTGACTATGTTGTGAGGTTGATTAAGGTGTATGTGATATAAGGATGGTGATACTATCAATGTGTCTTGATATGCTATGAAATGCTAATGTGTTAACCTCACTTATATGAATTGTGATGAAAGGACTTATACTCATACAATTCTTATTGAACTATTGATGATGATTATTATACAAGGGGTAGACCCTATGACCTAAACTAAGCTATGATAGATAATTAAAGGCTTAAAGACATTTCAATAAATGGACTTAGCTTAGCACCGAGTGAACTTGACAATTGGAGGTGATGACTTCCCAAAAAGGAAGATTCTCCCTATGGTTCTATATGAGATGTTGACTTCCCAAAGAGGAATACTCATCCAATGGATTCCCATGAGAAGAGGCCCCAACTACCAAGTGGTATCAAGAGGAAATATACTATCTCTCAGTTCTTGAACTATGTTGCCCCCATAGGAAGACTAGCTAGTGGATCCACCTAGAAAGATACGTTTGTGTTTGGTTCTAGTTTGGCTGGTAGACCACCTTCCATCGGTGTAAGGGTTTACAACACCCGATTCCACACTAAGCTCATGTGGTCTATGTCGTTTAAGGCAAGTGGTCCCTAAAGTAAAATAAAGTAATGAAGCATAAACTAACTAAGGTGACTTGAGAGGTTTAACTAAGCCTAGGTAGGGGTATGGAACTCTAACTATGCCTTGCACTAGTTGACTTTGATGGAAGCTTTAGGAGGTTGATATTATGTAAGCATATGATGATGATGTATATGATGATAATATGTTGATGGTACAATGTAAATGTCGATATATGATGATGATTATCCTCTTGATATATGTAGTTGGACTATATTGTTAAAGTTGGACATTGGTTATGTTTTCTTGTTGAGTTTACTTGGTTGGGGAAGGCTATGTGGCTTTGCCTGTTCATTGCACTTGTTGACTTGATAAGGATTCATGAGTAGTTGTCTTGCTTATTATGATGTGATTGAATCTTATTCATTCTTGTGATATTAGTCCTTGATGATAGGGTTGTAGTGAATCATTGTTCCAAGTATGTTGGGATAAGTATTACTTGTGAGATAGTAAGCATGTTTGGTTGGTTGATATGACTTGCGTGACTTTGCATTAAGTTCCTAAAAGGGTAAAATGGCATGTTTAACTAAAAGTTCCTCTTTAGAATGTTTTGCTTGTATATGTGCATAAGGTCTCATACATAGTACATGTGGAGTACTAACCCCATTTTCTTCCCTTTTCCCAAACATTTTAGGTTCCGGTCGTTGAAGAGTTTGGTAGGCGACATTGTTGAAGGCTTGGATTCTTCCTTTCATCCAAGTGGGGTAGGTCCTCAACTTTCGAGGGCAATGCCATCATCTAGCTTACGGACTTGTTATGAGCTTAATGACTCTTTCATTTCTTTCCTTTTCAATTGAGTACTATAGTTTTGTATGACCTATACGTGGTCTTGTTGGATTGATGTAAAGGATATGCCCATATTGTGATAATCATTTTGATGGTATGAGATGAGACAATCGTTGAGACTATTTCTATATTTTATATATATGTATGTGGAATAAAAGTAGAAAGCTATGTAGCTTTCCTATACGAAGGGTCTATGTATACTCGCTATGAATATATATTATGTGTATGTAGAGGTCTATGTAAACCTCCAAGTAGTGATTATGAATGTTTTGAATTTTTCCGCATTTTCACCTATGAATGGAATGACATGAGACTAAGAGGCTAGTCTTAGTCCTTGAAAAGGACGACGACACCAGTTACATCTAGGAGGTAAACCCGGATGTGACAATTCTAATTGAGAAATCAGTTTTTAATCCTGTTTATTTGTAGTCTATTTGTTGTATGGTGATATTATTGATTAATTTGCAGGTTGACAAAATGAACGACCACGCAAGTGACAAGGATAGTCACTATGGTCAAAACGACAATATGGGTGAATTAAAAAACATGCCCATTAATGTCATTAAGACCACGTTATCAAACCCGATACCCATTACAATTGGGAAGAGTGTGTTTCACATAACTGAAACTATGATAGCATTACTCAAGATAAAAGGAATTTTGGGGTGTCTACCTAATGCGGATCACATTAACACCTTAGGAACTTCAAGGAGGTATGTGGATAATTTATTTCCAAGAATATCTCCCAAGAATCCAAAAGTTTAAGGTTAATCTCATTCTTCTTAAGGGGAGAGGCTACAACATGGTTGACAGAGTTGCCAAATGTATCTATCATTTTGTGGGAGGATCTAAATGATGCCTTATTGGAGAGATTCTTTCCACGCTCGAAGATAGTTAAATTTGTCTCCAAATCCAAAATTTCAAGCAGATTGGAGGTGAGCCTTCATATAATGCATGACTGAGGTTCAAGAAGTTGCTCTTTTAATATCCAAAACATGGCATTACGGATAATTTGTTGATGCAGTAATTCTATTACAACCTTGATTTCGTCAATAAAGGTGTGGCTAATCAATTAGTCCATGGTGGATTATGCATAAAATTGCATGATGTAGCTGTTTTGTTACTTGATGATATGACTTAGGTTAACCGATCAGAACCTATGAGAGAGGACCAAGTGCCTACTACAAAAGTGGGTTAACCAAAGGACAAGTCGATATGGACCATGAAAGAGAGAGAAACGTGGACAAAATGGTAACCTAAATCAATTTGTTTTCTAAACATGTCATGGGAAGTGGAATTAAGTTGGTAAATGCGGTTGGAACCAATAGTGGGCAGTGCCCAATTTGACGCCAAATTTGAGGCATTATACAATAAAAGAGTTCAACACTTAGGAAATTAAGTTAAGGGAGGGGGGGTTCTCAAACTAATTATCAAAGACAAGGTGGGAACCAAGGTTGGAACGAAGATAGAGATGGTGGTTGGGAAAATGGCTAGGTGGAAATTAGAGAGATGGGGAGATGGAAAAAGATAGGTATTGTGCCTCCCCATGATCGTCCACTCCTCAAGAAAACTACTGTTCCAGAAGGGAGCAGGAACGAAGACATGCTTGCAAAGATCAACTACAAAGTTGAAAGATATGATAAGGTTTTGAAGGAATTGAGAAATGACTTCTCCACTATACCGTAGACACTGACTTCTCACTCAGTTTCCATCAAGCAGTTGGAGTCCCAACTAGGTTGAATTATCACTCATCTCAATCCAAGGCAAAAGGGAACATTACCTAGTGACACCATCCTGAACCCTAAAAATGATTGTTCAGTTTGAGCAATATGTGGTACCACAACATTAAATAAGGTGCTTTTTGGGAGGAAACCAAGTCTTTTGTTTTGATTTTAAGTTCTTTCAAATAATGTGTGTTATGAGTTTAGGTTGAGAAGAGGTTGAAAGATTGGCAAAGGAAGAATAAGTGATACCAAGACCTAAATGGTGATGCACCGAAGGTCGTGTGCGGACTCATTCTTGTCTGCATTTTGAGCTTGAGTAGATGAAAAATTGTACTGTCAAAATCGACAATCAGAACACTAAAGGGCAATTCGCCAAAGTTCACTATCCGGACTTTATTAGGTCTGCTGAATCAACATTTCAAGTTTGGTGTTTCTTCATGTATGATTTGCAATCTTAAAATCCAATTAGCGATTCACAAAACATGTTTCTCCACGTTAGTCGAGATCGCCGAACGACCCGGATATAAAAAGGCCAAGGGTCTTTTCAAAATTCAAAAATCAAAACCTTAAAGATTTTAGAGCTTTTATAGTTCTCTCTCTTTCTTTGCATATTTTGAGTGTTTGTGAGTCTCTTGTGAGTATTTTCAAAGTTCGAGGTGTGTATTTGCTTGGAGTTTCTGTCAACCCAACCCCGATTCTATTTTCTCAATTATTTTCAACATTTAGGTTGGTTTTTGTGGATTGTTTGTTACCTTGTATACTAATGGACATACATGTACCATAATCTTATCCACCGACCCGACATTAATTAAATATCAGATCAACAGATAAGTGCACCATGTTCCCCTATTTTGTCTTTCGTTATAGTAAATGGCAGGGGCGGAGCTAAGGGTATGGAAGGGTGGTAAGCCGAACACCCTTCTCCGGAAAAGTATATCGTGTATATAGGTAAAATACTGTGTAATATTAGGATATATAATTAATTGAACACCCTAAGGTATGAAAAAGTCTAGTGGTCTGGTGGTAAGCATGTTCATTTGTGTGTAAGAGGTCTGCGGTTCAATCCTCAAATAACTGCCCCGTATCTTCTTTATGTTTCTAGCCTTAAATTGGTTAACCTAATAATTAAGATTTTATTGTTTTCTATATATTTTCGATTTTTATTAAGTGTATTATTAGGTATACACATTCTCAAGAATTTTTTTAAAGTTAAATTAAATTTTGATTATTTCTAAACTATCTTTTTAGAAAATGTAAAATAATTAAGAATCTTACTAAAAAAAAGGTAAATATGGAAAGTTTTTTCCATAATTCTCTCAAAGTTTGAAACATTTAGTTATTTGAATCATAAAAAAAGTCTCATCAATTAATTTAATTTGAACTAAGCAAAAATTGTTTTCGTGGCTTTTGTCCATTAGTTTTGATTTTTACCATCGATAGTTTTATAATTTTAAGTTTCCATATGACTTAGTTACTAAGTGATATGCAATTTAATTTTTCACTCATAAGTAAAAAAATCAAATTGTGCACCCACTTCGCTAAAAAAAATAATCGACTCTTTTAAAGTTTGAACACCCTTGGCGAAATTTCTGGCTCTTCCACTGGTAAAAGACATATATGTTCTAGTTTTTTTTACGACAAGGACACCAATGTCCAAAAGTATGACTGAGGGTATCTACATACAATAGTTTGGGGGTATATTTGTCCCTTAAATATTTAATAAATTATAACTTTTAATTTAAAGAGATGGACGACATCACTACTGATAAAACAATGAAATATTAATTATGTATATATTTGACGAAAATATGCACCAGAAAATGACGAACAGAGAGTCATTGTCCGTCATTTCTTCCAAAAAAATTAAAAAATTAAAATTATGAAAGTCGCTTTTTCGGAGTGATGTTGTCCATCTCTTTTGACTTCGTATTTTTTTAAGCTCTTTTTTAGTTGTGGTAACTTCTTGTTGGGTGCATGTGTGTTTTAAGGTTGTTTGATGCGTGAGGAAGTCAAATATTCATCATCAATTTCTAGCTACTCTTTCTTCGAATGAAAGTTATATCTTTTATTTTTTTAATTTGTGTAAAATCGAATAAACGAGGTGATGAATGTAAAGAAGGGTAAAGGTCCAGATGCCTACTTTAATTATGGTAAGACAAACAATATAAATCACTTGAATGTTACATTAAGCTGATACATGATAAAAATATCATACAGTTCCTACTTCTCATAATTGTTCATGATAAAATGATATATTTGGTACTTGTTTTGACAAAATGAATTTTTCTTTTAATTATTCTTTTTTAAAAAGATGTTTATTTGTTTCAAATATTTCACATATAAATTTAAATTATTTGGCATTTCAAACATTATAAGTTGCTCCAAATATCAAAGATATAGTATGACGTAAAACTTGGCAAAATCTTATTATATTTCATGCAAATCCATTTAAGCAATTCTAATCAATGGGAGTTCTTTTTCTTTTAATCTTGTGTCAATTAAAACAACGCTACATAAATTAAAATGAGAATTTACTATATTATCATCTTTAATTATCATAATCCATCTCATTCATTATAAACTGAATAATAATATTGTCACAACCAAAGGGTATCCCCTAGACGTAACAAGGAACATAGAATCCCGTAAGGCCCCATGAAAGCCGCTTAGCATATCATAACATAAAAAACATTAGAACAATAAGAGTAAAACACATTTCAAGTCTTAATTTTTTTTATAAAAGCAAAGTGAAAGTCTAGACTTGTCTCAATTAGCCATCTATTCCAAAATTTGAATCAAATAAGGACAACCCATATAACATAATTCGAAAGTCAAATACAAGAATGAAACTACTAAATGGAAACACCCTTCCTCGAATCATGAGGACTCACTAACAAGCAAGGAGAAATGAGTAAACCAAGCTCTGGAGACAATTAGAACCACCTTGAGAACCGGACCCTGAACTTGGGGGAAAATATATAAAAATATGGGTTAGTACAACAATGCACTACATATGATAGTCATGCATACAATCATGAAAACATGCTAAAACGGACATTTTAGTTGAATCCACGCAATTTACTAAGTTAAAGAACCATTTTGAAGATAATGGAAAAACATAAGTTATAAACATACTTAACTCATAGATCATCATATCTTATGATAAATCACACATACCCTCAAAACATACTTGTGCAATGGATGAATAAGATCCCATATCTCACCCATACTAAGTATAGCCTCTTGAGTAACTATATCTCATCATTCATACTCTTGTTTATACTATTATGATAATGGGGAATAAGACTTAACTGATATTTTCCATGTGAGCTTAACATGGAATCTGGTGTCTACCCTACACCAAAAAGGGGTTTCTTACTTGCCTAAGGTAGAGCTGTACTCTTAGTTTAGGTGGACCCACTAGCTAAATACCTATGAAGGCACATAGTTTATGGGATAATGAGATTTTTTCTATAAATTCGGACCCAACTAAGTTAGAAGGTTGCTATTTCATGAGATACATACCTTGGGAACCCGGACTCAAATAAGGTAGAAAGAACCCATATGGAAAGCCGGACTCAACTAGTGTAAAAGCTTTCATTGAGAAGACGAACTCAACTAGCATATAAGCTTCAATCTCATATTCATATCCACTTGGTGTTAAACATTCATTTACATGGATTACATATTAAGTCTTGATTTAAGTTCATATTCATGGAAGAATGTCTTGACACTCAATCCAACATAATTCATACTACAGTTCATAGATTCAATAGGTGAGAATAGCCTTTCAACCTTAGAATCATCATATTGTAAGAAAAACTTTCACATAATATCATAATCATACATAAGTGTGTATGAGGATAAACTTCCAACAACACAACAACTAGATCATAATCATAATCACTTTACCCTTTAAGTGTTCATAAATCATATACATAAATCTTGTAATCATGCGTAATTCTCATACTTTATCCTTCAAGGACCATATATCGTATATCCATCAACACATCAATAATTACTACATTATAAATGGATAATAACATAATTCAAATAACGCATCTATCACAAGCATAATCTCATAATATTCTTCTTTAATCAACAAACTCACATCAAAAGCTCATAATTGAGTAATTTGGGGGTTTCATGGGTTCTTGGGGATTTCAACTTAAAAACCATAATAAATCATCAATTCAATCATAATAATAAACTAAATCAAACATTAGAATCGTTTTTGAAAGGAACTCATGACTTGTAGACAAACCCTAACTTTTGGGGGATTTTTCTCTTTGAAAATAGGGTTTTGAATGGGATCCATAGATGAAGGCTATCCATGGATGAAGGACTAACATACCTTGATGATGGAAATTTGATGAGAATATTTGCTCTTTGAACCCTAGATTCACCTTCTTCCTTCTTCTTCTTCCTTGAAGTTCTAGAGAAGAAAATTTTGGTGAGGAGATGAACTTTACAGAAGTATTTTGATGTTGTAAAAATATGACTTACTTTAGGAAAATTTGACTTAAAATAACTGAAATAGTGACCCTAAAATTACCCAAAACGACTTCACTTTTATAGGACTTAAACCTAAATGCCTACAATAACCCTCACTTAAAGTGAGAGCTGACAAGGACCACGTAGGGATCTACGAGTCATGGTCATAACGAGGAGTTTTGGTTCCCTATTTGATTGAGGCAGTGCCTAGGAATAAGTTCCCTTAGCTTACAATCCCAATGCATCTTTACAAGGGGTTCCACGAGTCGTGGTGCAAGCCACGAGCCATAGTCCTTCTCATGGGCCTTGCGGCAGTGGCTAAGCCACCCTCCATCAACCATCAACCACTAAGACATGTTCAAGTCCACTCCCACGAGCCGTCTAAGGCTATAAAATTTGTGAAATGGCTCGTCCAGAGGAGACAATTTAGGCAGCTTTAAGGTGGATACTGCCCCTACCGTCACGAGTGATACCACGACTCGTTATGACCACCAATGTACGTGAAAGCCCTCGTGGTATTGGGGCAGTGCCTTGGCCCCTTTCCCTTTGCCCTTGGGACTAGGCCACCTCCATGACTCTAACCTTCAAACGTATCTCTAGTTTAACCTAATAGTTTTTGAGGTGTTACAATATCTCCCTCTTAATAACATTCTTCTTTGAATGACGATCTAGACACCTTACGGAAGCAAAGACTTAAGACTAGCATCCCATCATGCATACAACATCAAATAATGCACATTTCAAAGGAGCAAACTCTTATTCAATCACAAACATAATAAATTCAACACAAGGAAGTAAGAACTACATCTAACAACCCATTATGCATGAAACTCAACATTTCTCATGTTTATAGGATGAACTACCTTCTATAATTGGAAGTATGCTGAACAAGATATCATGGAGCTAAAATGAAATTACTCTTGAAAGCAAAGCATGTTCATCAACTCATCTCATGAAGTAAAATAGGCAACTCATACTAAATTCACAATGAGATGAGGAAAATGGATCATGAAAACCCATTTTCTTACTAAATGTGAATTTCTCAAGAACATGCATAACATAAGTAAATCATGGAAAAATTCTTATAACACACATGACTGCGAACATACTTAAACTCAAGAGGAACTATTTACCTCAAGCTTGAATAGGAGTAAAGGGAAAGAAATAAGAATATCGGGACTTCATACCGGCTTCTTTCTCCCAAGTATCATCCTCTGCCTAATATTTTCTCCATAAAACCTTTATGGAAGCTAATTCCTTGTTTCTCAATCTCTTGATTTGCCTGTATAGGATCTTTACCGGAACCTCTTCATAAGAAAGTCTTTCGTTAACTCCCAACCCTTCTAGGGCAATAATAGATGATGAGTCTCCAATAAACTTCTTAAGCATAGAAATGTGAAATACCGGATGAACGGGGAGAACTCATTTTGCAAATTCAACTAATAGGCAACCTTCCCAATATAATTCAAAATTTTATATGGGACTATGTACCGGGACTAAGTTTCCCTTTGTTGCCAAATCTCATCACACCCTTTATGGGTGAGATTTTAAAATAGACCCAATCATTAACCTCAAATTCTAGATCCCTTCTTCTCATATCGACATAAGACTTTCGTCTACTATGATCCATTCTCAAGGAGGGTACTGCCTCCGCCATGTGGAGGAGACAGTTTGAGGCAGCCCTAAGGAGGCTACTGCCTCCACCATCATGAGTGACACCATGACTAGTTGTGACCACCACTGTACATGAAAGACCTTGTGGTCATGGGGCAGTGCCTTGGCCCCTTCCCCTTGTTCCTTGGAACTAGGCCACATTCATGACTCTAACCCTCAAACATATCTCTAATTTAACCTACTAGTTTCTGAGGTTTTACAATATCTCCCCCTTAGGAACATTTGTCTTTGAATGATGATCTAGACACGTTATGGAAGTAAAGACTTAAGACTAGCATCCCATCATGCATAGAACATCAAATGCACATTCAAAGGAGGAAACTTCAATTCCATCACAAACATAATCAATGCAACACAAGGAAGTAAGAACTACATCTAACAACCCATTATACATGAAACTCAAAATTTCTCATGTTTATAGGCCAATAACAAGTTCCAAAGTAGAAGCTCAACATAAATAAGACAATGAAAGAAAGGATAAGTAAATATCAGACTCCAATATAGTAGTAAACTCCAAGCGATGTGATGGTCCTAATTGTTGTTGTCCTAATATTTTAGTCCAATAACGAGTTTCAAAGTAGAAACTCCATATCACGAAATCGACCGTCGTGATTGGAACCCACACTAACTCTGCGGTGGGAAACCACTACTACAAACCAATCCAAGCAATGAAAATAAAATTAAGACATTTAAGTTACGAACTAAGGAAAGAGATAGGGAGTTCCCATAAACTCCAAAAAAAAAGTATAACAATAAAACTAACATTGCAGAAGTAATGCCTAAAACCTAATGTACCAAAACATATAAAGTTCAACAAGTCAAAACAAGAACGGATGTAACCCCAATCTAACGAAAGATAATTCCGTGGCAGCCCAAAAAAATGGTTCGCCCTTGAATTTGAAGCTATGATCATTGATATTCTAAGCAAGGTCTGGCAATAGCCGCTTGAAGCGATGATAATTGAATTTGAAGCGATGATCATTGATATTCTAAGCAAGGTCTGGCAATAGCCGCTTGAAGATGTCATGTATTCAATAAAAATAGAAGCAAGTGCAGAATCAGTTCACAACCACAGTGTACTGGTAGGATCACGCGGCTATCTCATTAAGTGCAACATAAGCAAGTCAAACAACATTATAATCACATGCAGATATATCAACATATACAATGTTATCAACATTTATGAACAACGATCAAATTCAAATTTCTCAATGTACACAAATATGTCAAGTAGTTGGTCATCTCGTATAACCCAAACCCAAACTGATAGCATACCAGAATATGATACCCAATCCCATAGTTATGACGGAACGTGACAATTCGATCCCATTTTTATGTCGGAACGTGGCAATCTGATTCTAGTTGGTTATTCCGGAACGTGGAAATTTGATCCATCAACACACCACAATCACAAACACAAGTATACTCTCAAGTCATAAAATCAAGAAACGATCATGGCGTCTAGTCATTCGTCTATCTCATGTGCAACAAGTGTGATCAATAATGCAACATTCATATACATAAAAGTATCATAGTGAAACAAGAACATACATATATCACACAATCATAAAATCATAACCATCACCTACCTCGAAACACGCTTGAAACCCTAAGAAACTTGATCCTTCCCTTTTCGGATATGTTCCTCTTGTTCTTGGTCTACAAACAATAATAATAACATGTGAATCAACAAAAAATCACTAATTACCCAAAACTATAACAATTCTATGAATCCTATATCATACCCATGATCTCAATTATCCAAATTAAGGTTGTTTCCACCATATAATCTATATCAAAACCCTACGCCATCAATATTTACCCATTCTATTGCGTTCTATGGATCAAACAATGGATTCGAGGACTTAAAATCTTACCTTTAGCCTCAAGAACGGTGAAAAACGAGTAGGAGTTGCCTACGATTTGTTCCTTAGCTCAAAAATCAAAAAGTGCGAAATTATATCGTTTAGAGGTTTACTAACGACCTTAAGTCGCATCGAGCCCGCTACAACGATCCTAACCCTGTTGTAGCGACCCCGCCAGAGCGACCAAAAATCTGCCAGGGAAGCTTGCACGAAACAATTAAGCTATTTTAATAATTCCAAGACCCCCATTTCACAAAACGCCTCGAACCAATGGCGCTCCAAAATTACTTTTAACGCTAAGATCAATTATGGGAGTTCTACTCACCCAAATTCAATTTTGTAAAGTTGTATGGGTTCCTTAACGACTTATCTAACTACTCTTGTACTAAAAAACACAAACAATTCACCCAATTTTTACCAAATTTCCCTACACCTTATTACTCTTATTTTGTCCAAATCTGGACTAGGTTGGGAAATTTCAAACTACTACAAAAAAGTTTTCCGATGCAAAAGTTTTCCTGTTGGCTTTTTTGTAAGGATGAAACCCTATCATTACAATAGATACCAATTTACCCATCACTCATTCCCGAGTCACAAATTTAGGAAAAATAGGCTTAGGAAGGAATGGAGTAGCACCTGAATCGACAAATAATTGGGGATACTTGTCTCGAATGTCTCTCTCGGTTTCCCAAGTATCTCCTCAACTGGATGATGCTTTCATTGAAATTTCACGGACTTAATCTCCTCAATCCTCAACTTGCATAAATCACGATAAATAATTGGAATAGGTTTCTCTTCTTAAACATGGACACATGAAATATCGGATGAACACTCGATAGATTAGTAGGTAAACCTAATCTATACACTACCGGCCCGACATACTCAAGAAATATCGAAGGGACCAATGTACCTACGACTTAGCTTACCTTTCATACCAAATCTCATAACCCCTTTGATGTGTGATACTTTAAGAAGAACATTTTCATATGATTGAAATGCCATGTCTCTTACCTTATGATCCGTATGCTTCTTTTGTCTACTCTAAGATGCTAGAAGCTTATCTTAAATACTCCTCACATTATCTTGAGCATGCATCACTAAATAAACTCAAACGTTTCTGATGCTTATTGTTACCAACTACACTAACATATGGTATGAGTGTCTATGATCGTCGATAGTTAAGTAACCCAACCAAGGGTTGGATCGTGAGAGAGCGGTTTTGAGAATACGTAGCTAAACTAGAATTCCTTTTCTAATTAGTCATAGGTAAATAAATTTCAAATAAAAACATGTAAAATGAAAGGGTCGACACAAAAGTTTCCAGTATCAAAGGGTGGGTTTTCACAAGTAAAGTAAAAACGATAAAAATGAAAAAGGTGAATCAAGTACGGGGAAATGTTCTTGGGGTTTGACCGCAATACATGTTGAGATAAATAGTTGGGTACATGTTTTTGATAAGAAATTTTGCAATATAATAGTTACTAGGCTAAGCATTAGATGGAAATAAGTTCCCATTCGCGCAACTTACCCGTTTCAAATGTGTTCCTCTCGGACACCCATTTGTCGAATGAAGGCTAGCCTATGCCTTATCCCACTCACTCTCTCAAGCAGAGTGTTAGTATATGGAACTAGGGCTTACCCTCTCAGGATGAACCTCATGTCGACCCACTCCTTAGGCCATCAGTCTAGCAGTCTCGATTTCGCGACCTCCCTCTCGGGCAAGTCAAAAACACATGGGTGTTTTTGTATTTTCAACTACAAATCCATCAAATTAACCACAACCACTAGGTGAAATAACCATTAAAATACATCTAACCTACCAGCAAGCAAGACCCAACAATAATATCAACACATATTTGCTAAATCACACCCAAAGAATGGGGGGTTTTAACCACACATCAAGCAATAACAAATTACACCTAAAATGATAATGAAATCAGATGGGTATAATAGATTAAACCTTAATATGAGCATATGAAGAAAAATGGAGAAGACCCACTTCCAACTTGGGGAAGATGAAACCCTTCCTTCTTCAAGTATCCCACAAAACCCTCTCCAAACTTGAGAGAAAATACAAAACGTAGAGTTCTAAAATGTCAAACTTAATGATAATGTTTGAACTCTTAAAAATAATGACTAAGACTAATATTTATAGTTTTTAGATTTAGTGTTGTGGTAGACCAGTCGGCGAGGTTAGTCGCGATCGCCGAATAACTCGGTGAATCACCCTTATTCTAGTTCATCGTTATTTTGTGCTTGCCTTCAGACTTTTTTGTGTTAGGACTATTGGGCGGTATAGCATTGCTTTGCGAACCTATTCGTCGACTGCTTCTCTCATCGCCTTTTGATCCACTTCCTTCAGGGCTTTGCATGTTGTAACAAAAAGCGGAGTACATCCACTCGGCAACTCACCAAGCGTACTTGGCGATGCTCAGACTTCAGTTTCTACTTTCTTTTCAGCCTCTTTGTTCCTTTTTGCGCGTAAGTGTCCATGCTTACACTAAAACTTCAAATACCTAAAACTTAAGAGTTTTCAACAGATATTGAGACAAATTAAGCATTTCAGGACACTATTTCTATCAAAATAAAGCCCTAAATGTCCAATTTGTGGACTCATAAGTTTCACATCTCAAGCCACAAACCATTCTATGGGTGATCTACATCCCCTCCCATAGAGTGACTCAAATGGTGTCATATTTATGCTGGAGTGATAACTATTATTATAAGAGAAATAACACAAGGGTAGGAACTTATCCCAATTCGCTCCAAAATCAATCATACATGCCCTCAACATGTCTTCTATTACTTTTGAATAGTCCTCTCTTACTGCCCGTCTGTCTATGTATGGAAGATTATACTAAAAGTGAGTGTTGCCGAATTCATCATGCAATTTCCTTCGAAACTTGGGGGTGAATTGGGTATCGCGATCTGAGATGCTAGAAAGGAGCACCCCACACAACCTCACTATCGCTTTCACATACACCTTAGCCAATTGTTCAACATTATAATCTATTGTTACCATAATAAAATGGGTGCTAGCTTATTCAACATATCAACCACTAATCAAATAGAATCAAACTTTCGCAAAGTCTCGGGAAGACCAACCACAAAGTCCATGGATATCCTTTCCCACTTCTACTCCAGAATTGACATTCTTTGAAGCAAACCCGCATATCTTTGATGTTTATACTTCACTTGTTTACAATATTGACACTTCGACCCAAACTCTACTATTTTGTTCTTCATGTCTGTCCATCAATAAATTCGCTTCAGATCTCTATACATCTTGGTCACACCGAATGAATAGGATATCGTAAACCATGAGAATCTACCAACAATTTCTCAATCAAGTCATCTACTCTAGGAATACATATTCTCCCTTTAAAATTGAGTACACCATTCGCATCAAGAGTGGTCTCTTGTGCCTTACCTATTGTAGCCTTCTTTCTAAGCTCATCCAAATTTTCATCTTTAAAATGTTTGGCCTTTATCTCTTCAATGAATGTGGCTCTAACTTCGATACTAATACTCCTCCTTTTTATCAGATGCCCAACTTCATGATTTTAGAGTCCAAGGTTTGAATTTTCTTGGACCAAGGTCGCTTGGATACACTCAAGCAAGCTAAACTATCCATACTCACCACTTTTCTTCTCAAAGAGTCTGTCACCACATTAGCCTTGCCCGGATGGTATAAGATGGTGACATCATAATTTTTGAGTAACTCCATCCATCTTTGTTCTATTAAATTAAGATTCTTCTGAGTGAACACATGCTGCAAACTACGCTGATCAGTTAACATTTCACACTTAACACTATAGAGGTAATGCAACCATATTTTAAGCGCAAACACTACTGCTGCCAAGTCTAAGTCATGTGTTGGATAATTCATCTCATGCACCTTCAATTAATGCGAGGCACAAGTTATAGCATTCTTATTCTGCATCAACATAGAATCCAAACAGAATGTGATGCATCACAATAAATAATAAAATCCTTACCTTCCACCGGTAATGCTATGATAGAACAGTGTTCAAGAGAGTCTTAAGCCTTTGGAAGCTCTCCTCACATTTTTTTGTCCATACAAATGGTATCTCCTTTTGGTAAAACTGGTAAAGTGAGTGTCAATGGAAGAAAAATTCTTAACAAATTGATGATAATAGCTAGCGAGTCATATAAAACTCCTAACTTCCGTAACAGATCTAGAACGAACCTATTTCTTAACCGCCTCAATCTTTTGAGGATCTACCATTACCCCTTCTTTTGAAACTACATGCCCCAAAAATGTAACCTAATTCAACCAAGAACCACACTTAGAAATTTTTGCATACAACCTTTGTTTCCCAAGAATACCCAAAAAAATACGAAGATGTTCGACATGATATTCCTCACTTTACAAATAAACAAAGATATCATCAGTAAAGACTATTACGAAAGCATCAAGAAATGACTTGAACACGCCATTCATTAATCTCATGAAAGTTCCAGGCGCATTGGTCAATCCAAATGACATAACAAAAAACTCATAGTGCCCATAGAGAGTTCTAAATGCCATCTTGGGCACATGGATCTTAGATCAATCTTAGAGAAAATTGATGCACCTTGCAATTGGTCAAAGAGATAATATATTCGAGGCAAAGGGTACTTGTTCCGAATAGTGACTCTATTTAATTGCCAGTAGTCTATGCACATTCTCATACTACTATCTTTTTTCTTAACAAACAAAACTTGAGCACCCCATGGGGAAGAACTAGGATGAATAAATCCCTTATCAAGAAGTTCTTGGATTTGAGCCTTAAGCGCTCTCAGTTCTGCTGGAGCCATGCGATATGGAGGGATGGAAATGGGGTGCGTACCAGGTTCTAAGTCAATGCAAAAATCTCTATCTCTAAGCTTACCAGAAAAGTCATTAGGAAGCACTTCACTAAATTAGGACACCACCGGAATAGACTCAATATAGAAGCCTCAATCTCAACATCCCTAATATGAGCCAAATTAAGCCAAACAAACCTGTTCTACTAATTTACTAGCCCGAATGGATGATATAATCTTACTTTTTTAGGCTTGCACACCCCTTCCCGCTTTAATTTTTCCCGTATTACAATTAAGCACAACATAATGAGGGGACAACCAAGTCATGCCTAAAATTGTGTCAAAGTCAATCAAATCCGAAATTACTAAATCAGCCCAAGTACGGAATCCCATAAACAAAATAGGACAACCACAATAGACAGGGTTAACTATGACTGACTCTCCTACTAGGGTAGAAACATGGAAAGGGTTATAAAGTACATCATTTATCATAAAAAACTTGGAGACAAATCCCACGGATACATAAAAATAAGTAGAACTCGGATCAAATAACATATTAGCCATCTGGTCACAAACAAGAATAATACTTGTGATAACCGCGTCAGATGCCTCTGCCTCATTCTTGCCTAAAAAAGCATAACATTAAGTCCAATCATCTTCACGAGCTACTTCTCTAACTAGTTTCGGATTACACCAACCTCTGTTATCATTTCTGCTACCTCTACAACCTCGTTGATTACTTCTTGGTCCACCTTGTGGATGTTCTCTCCCATTATTACCATTCCCCGTGGGTACAACTGCTCTAGATGACTATTGTACGGAATAAAACACACATGGATGGGGGAATTATCTCCTTATATGCCCAGGTTCTCCATAGTTGTAGAATGTACAATCAAAAGATGGTTTGTTGCCCGTCGAAGGCGCAACCCCCTAGTTATCCTGAAAATTATGAGATGGAGCTCCTGAGTAATTACCTGTAAAGGCGGGTATAGCGTACAGAATTAGCTTGGCTCCAAGTGTTGGCCTTCCTAAACCTTTGGAATAAGAAACTTGAAAGTTACCTGAAGTATTGACCCTTTTTGCCAATGCCTTATCCTGACCGTCTCGCCTCACCCCATCCACTTTCTTAACATAATTTGTCACCTCATTAAAGCTCCTCCATGCAGAAGTCATATGGACCGATAATACTTGCAACTCAGAATACAATACCCTAATAAATAAGTGGATCCTCTCCTCCTCAGTAGTCACCAGTTGAGTATCATATCTAGACAAAGCATTAAACTCGGCCTCATCGACAGCCATAGACATACCACCTTGTTCCAAAACATAAATTCATCTTTCTTACGATCCCTCTAAGTTCTAGGCACATATTTATCTAGAAATAGAGCATGAAATTAGGTCCAAGTAAGTGCAGGTAAAGTAGAAGATATGCACTCCATATAATTTTCCCACACTGCTTGGCCTCACCTTGAAGTTTGAAGGACACAAACTCAACCACATGTTAATGAACAATACCCAATTTATGAAGCATCTCATAGTAATCTAAGATAAACTCATAAGCATCCTCATTTTCAGAACAATGAAATACCGGAGGCTTTAGCTTCAAAATTTTGGTTAACATGTCGTGCTCATTACCAATCGTCACTGAACTACGTTTCTACCCACCTTAGAAGTAGTGATAACAATAGGGGGATTACCATAAGCTTGAGTTGCTTAAATAAATGGAAGCACTTTAGGACCACCCAACCCCTTCAAGAATGACATAATCCGTTGAGCTAACACCGAATCGATGGGAGGAACAACTGTAGTCTCTGCTGGCACCTCTTCCTCTTGTCCAACTTCCTCAACATCCCCAAACTCAATATCCTCTTCTATGTTCTCATTATGCACGAGAGACGCCTCATTATGGGGAACATTTTCAGTCGCCACCTCATTTGCAATAGGCGCTACTCTTCCGCAACCTCTACCCCTAGGTTATCCTGTACCCCTGCCTTGACTGCGACCTCTTACTACAGGTTCCTCGGTTTGTGCATTGACAGGAGCTACGAGCCTGACGCTGTTATATCTAGTGTTAACCATTCAGACAAAAAGGTGAAGGATATTAGATACCAATATGAATCGATAGATACCAATTGGAATCAAGTTATAGCACAAAGGAGACAAGAGAAAACAGAGAGATTTCCAAAAGTCCTATAGCCTCTCGAAGAAAAGTAAAGGTGTACCCGTACCATTTCGCGAGATTATACTAGACTCACTTTGGTACATCAAGATAAATGAACCTACGCTATGATACCAACTTTATCACAACCCAGACCATCATAATTGGCACTCACACTAACTCCCTGGTGGGAGAACCACTACTAAGACATTTAAGTCATGGAAGCAAGTTAAGTACTAAGGAAAGAAATAGGGAGTTCCCATAAACTCCAATAAAAGTCTAACAATAAAACTAACATTGCGGAAGTAATGCCTAGAATCTAAAAGTCAATGTACCAAAACATCTAAAGCTCAACAAGTCTAAACAAGAATGGATGCAACCCTAATGTAATGAACTAATTAACTAAGTAAAAACAAATTTCTAAATACGAAAATGGTGGGCACAGACGAAAGAGAATTCCATGGAAGCCCGAAAGAATTGGCTCACCCTTAGCTTAAATAGCAACGATCACTAATCTCTTAAAAGAGGTTTGCCAACTCAACAAATATAAAAGCAAGTGTTGAATCATTACAAGACCACAAAGTACTGGCAGGATCACACAACAATCCCACTAAGTGCAACATAACCAAGTAATATAACATTATAATCACATGCATATATATCAACATAAACAACATTATAAACATTACGAACAAAGATCAACTTCACATTTCCCAATATATATAAATATGTCAAGTAGTTGGTCCTCTCATAGAACCAATACCAAAGTGTTAGCATATTGGAATGTGGTACCCGAGCGCATAGTCATGACGATATGTGGCAATTCGATACCAATTTTATGCCGAAGCATGGCAATCCGTACCCAGTTAGTCATTTCGAAACGTGGAAATCTAATTCATCAACACACCACAATCACAAACACAAGTATATTCTCAAGTCAAACAATCAAGAAGCTATTCATGACATATAATCATTTGTCTATCTCATTTACAACAAGTGTTATCAATAATGCAACATTCATATACATAAAATTATCATAATGAAGCAAGAACATACATACATCACACAATCACAGAATGACAATCGTCACCTACCTCGACACAAGCTTGAAACCCTAAGACACTTGATCCTTCCCTTTTCAGATTTGTTCCGCTTGTTCTTGGTTTACAATCAATCATATTAACACAGGATTCAACAAACAATCATTAATTACCCGAAACTATAACAATTCTATGAACCCTAGATCATACCCTTGATCTCAATTATCCAAATTAGAGTTGTTTTTCCCATAAAATCTATGTCAAACCCCCCATCAATATTTACCTATTATATTACGTTCTACGGATTGATAAATGAATTCCGAGATTGAAAAACTTATTTTTAGCCTCAAGAATGGTGAAAAACAAGCAGGATTCGCCTGGGGTTCGTTCCTTAGGAAAAAAACTGAAAAGTGCAAAATAAAGTTATTTAGGGGTTTATTAATGGCCTTAAGTCGCATCGAACCCGCTAAGCGACCCTTGCCCCGCTATAACGACCCTGCCAGAGCGACCAAAATTTCTCCAGAACACTTGCACGGAAATAGTGAGCTATTTCAATAATTCCAAGAGCCCCATTTCACAACACACCTATAACTAACGATGCTTCGAAAATACTATTGACTCTATGATCAATTTTGGGAGTTCTACTTCCCCAAATTCTATTCCATAAAGTCGTACGAGTTCCTTAACGACTTATCTAACTACTAACGCAATCAAAATCATAAACAATTCACCCGATTGCTACCAGATTTCCCTAAATATTAATGACTCCGATTTCGTCCAAATATGGACTAGGTTGGGAAATTTCAAACTACTACCAAAAAATTTACCGACTCAAAAATTTTCCCCATTGGCTTTTCTATAACGATGGAACCCGGTCGTTACACTCCAGCCCTCCAATTGTACACAAAAATTACGAGAAAGAAAAAAATTATAATCATGTGTCAAATAATAACATGTTTAAATGGTGAACATATGCATTTTTTATAGTAAGACAATAAAACTTCAATGGATTTCTATTAAATATATTCATATGTTGAACACGGGAGCATAAACCTCGACTATGTTTTCAAAAATTTAGGAGATACATGATGTATTAATAAAGCTTGCTCATGCTAATAATAAATATACAAAAAATAAACATTCAAAATCTCCATGAAAAGTTCTTACATATACAACAAGGCACAACAACAGCCCATACTCTTTGATAGAATTAGTTAGAGCAAGAAATTACCATTTATGGTCGCTATCTTTAAAGTGAAAAAATAGTCAATTTTTGACGCATCAAAAGTGGATTGATTTTTTTGATATATCACAACAAGAAAACAGCAATGGTACAACGAGAAACAAAGAGTTTTTGATTGTGAGTGTATCCCAAAATCGACTATAAAAAGCAATTTGATTCCCATTAAAAATGATCAGAGAAAATCTCAGACATTATCCTTAAATCAAAGAGAGATCAAGGAAAAATGGAAAAATGCAATACATATTTCAAAGAGTTCAGAAGATTATCTCATCTCCATCCCTTTTTGTTTTGAACTTGAGTTTGAGTAAGTTCGAAGTTTGAAACTTGACATGAAAGCACTTAGCTTTCTTCTTAACACAAGGTGAAATTCTTTCTGTCATTTATTCTTTTCTTTTATTGCCATTTAATATGGTCATGTGAAGGGATGTTATGTTGTGTGTAATCTATTCTATTTTTTTTACGTATGTGTTATTATTCGCCTCTTTGTTTCTCAAACAATCGAAAATGAGGAATAGTATGATTTCACCTTTTTAGGCCTTGCAATGATGATAGTCAAGATTTTTAGGCCTGCTTTGGGTCAGAAAATTAATACGAAAAGATATAAAGCTAATAGAAAGGGGGGGGGGTTGTGATTGATGGACGACAGAAGGGGAAAAGGTGATGCTGGAGACCTCCAGATATTTTTGTTTTCCGGCTGTTCATTGCTGTACCTGATAGGAGAGGTCAAAAGTTGCATGGAGAAGGTGAGCATGCAGCATGCAAACATCTGGGAAGGAGAAGAAAAAGTAGGGCGTCATTCTTTTTTTGAAAAAAAGTGGAGAAATACGGTGGAAGGAGGAGAAGTTCTGAGGAGTGTCGTCCTTTTTTCTAAAAAAAAGGTAAGAAAAACGACGTTGGGGTCTTGAGAAGTTGAAAGATTAGGGGGTGGTAGAGGCTGTACTATTTTTGGGAAAAGACGAAAGGGTCTTATTAATTAAGGTTGTCTGATCGTTTGATTGAACTTAAGACAAATCAGGAATTAAATGGGGTTTCCCCAGCAAAGTTGCCAAACTGTCGCACCCTATTTTGAACTAGCCAAAACAGTATGCAACATAATATGACTGTCACTCTGATTTTTGAAAAAATTGTTTTGTGTTTGTTTTAAAGGCCCCCCTAAATTTTATGAAAAATATTAGGAATATTATTTTTTAATGTAAATGTAAACTCTGTTTATATTTGTGAAACAATGAGATTTTGAGTAGAGGGTTTGGTTACTCGAGAGGAAGGTGTTAAGCATCTCTCAGAGCCTATTCCTAAGATAGTCCTTAAACTCATTTTAGGAATGATTAGAAAAACTTCTTTATTTATTTGCTTTGAAAATCAATGATATGTTAATTAGCTTAAGAAAAAGAGTTCAATTTAAGGTACGGCATATATATGTTTATTAAATAAAATTAATAGTAGTATGATTGAAATATAGTAAAATGAATAAGTAAAATACATATATGCAATTAAAAGGTATGCCAATTTTTATATGCTGGAAAATATAGATGTGTCCTAGTAAACTTATCCTATATATGTTAAATTTGCAAAAAATTATTGTTTTATTAAGACGTGAAATAAAAATGAGATAGTAGATAAAGATAATAGACTATGTAGAGAAAATATAGAATTTAAAATTTTATGTGTATGACATATATATGTATATACCTTGTATTTTGAACATGTTTGCATATCTAAAATCTTGAAATAACATGTTTTAAGAAATTAATATATTTCAACAATATTTGATTTTTAGAAATAGAGATAGTAATAATAGTAAATATAATTTCTTTATAGAGAGGCTGATCTAAAGATTTATAAAATATGCTTCTAACTATTGAGACTTGTTCTCTAGTTATATTTATTTTGTTAAATATATAATTCTAATTTCCTACTTATTTTTTAAAAAAAAATATGTATGTCTAAAGGTAAATACTTTAGCCTATGTAATTTCTAAAGGCAATTATTCTAGCCTTTAAACTAGTTTCAAATTTATTTGGGGGTCCTAAGCGATGAGTGGACTTATACGAATATTAGTTTAGCCCCTTTGAAGCTTCATTTGGAAAACTTTTTAAATTATAAGCCCCCACTGTTCAACTTAAAATGCCCAAAAGAATGTTATAAGGAAAAATGCTAACCCATTTTTTAAGGAAATATTTTTGTATCATTTGTGCTAAAAGTGTTTCATCTAAATTCATACACAAATAATTTTATCTCACGTAAATAAACTTCAAAAACAAAAGACAAGTGATATATCAAAAACTTGTAAGTAAAAGTTAGCCAACATATCGAAACAACATTAATAGGATAACGAAAGAAAGACTAAAGAAAACATTGGACTCTTAATTTGCAATACTCCAAGAATTGTGATTGTCCTAATTGTTGATGGCCTAATATTTTAGGACAATGACGAGTTTTAATGTAGAAACTACAGCTCTTCGATTATACATGAAAAATATGAGAAAGAAATAGACTAGAATCATGTGTCAAACAATAGCAAGACTAAATAGTGAACATAACATTTTTTTCTAGTTAGGCAGTAAAACTTCAATGAATTTCCATTAAATTTATTCATATGTTGAATACTCACATGTTGAACACTGTAGCATAAACCTCACATATGTTTTCGAGAATTTAGGAAACACATGACATATTAATAAAGCACAGCAATTAGAGAATTTAGTTTTAAAATACAGGCCAAAACATTCACTTTCATACTAATTGCTCATGCTGATAAAAAATATACAAAAATAAACATTCAAGATCTTCATGAAAATTTCTTACATATACAACAGTGCACAATAGTTCATATTCTTTGATAGAATTAGGATTAAACAGAACAAGAATAACCTTTTATAGTTTCTATCTCTAAAGAGAAAAAATAATCAATTTTCGACACATGTAACGTGGAATGATTTTTTTGAAATATCACAATAAGAAAACGACAATAGTACAAAGAGAAATAACAATGACATTTTGAGCAGAAAACTAAAGAGAAAGCTAACACGAAACTAAGGCAAACTTTAAATATCAATCACATATTCAACTACTTCAGTTTGTAGTTGATTTTGTAACACTAGTAAATTCTTTTAACATGTTATAAATTATATTTTTAACTAAAATATAATGAGACGGATATCATTACCCATTTAATTCGGAGGATTAAACAAATATGAATGTTCAATATTACAATAACAACAAAAACTATTAGTTGACAAAGTGAAAGATTTTGACATTTTTATTACATAAGCCAGAGCATCCTTTCCCACATGAAAGTAAATTATAATTTTACTTTAAGTTTGATATGGCATGGCAGTGAACTTGGCCTGGATTTCAAAAATTTTATACTACATATCAAATATATCTCAGGATGCAAGACAACTATAGGTTCAAATTAAACAAAGACGAGATCAAATCATATTATTCCTCATTTTTTTATTCTTGGAGAATCAAAGAGGTAAATATCAACACATACATAAAAAAAATAGAACAGATCACACACAACATAAGATCCCTTAACATGACCAAATTAGATGACAATAAAGGAAGAAAAAAAAATAAATGAGAGAAAGGATTTCACCTTGTGTTGAAAAACATACTAAGTGCTTTCACGTCAAGATTCAAACTTCAAACTTACCCAAACTCGAGTTCAAAATGGAAGGAGAATGAGTTGAGATAATCTTTTGAACTCTTTGAAATATGTATTGTGTTTTTATCTTTTTGCTCGATCTCTCTCTAATTTCTCGATGATATCTGAGATTTTTTTCCGATCATTTTCAATGGGAATGAAATGGCTTTTTATAGTCAATTTTGGCAAAGACTCACACTCTAAAACTCATTAGATTAAAGCATAACCAACCAAAATCAAATAGTTCTTTGCGTCTCTCACTTTTAAAGCCAAGCAATAGTGGAAGTCAAGATTTATAGGCCTGCATTAGATAAGAAAATTAATTAGAAAAAGGTATAAAGTTGATAGAGAGGAGGTTGTGATTGATGGACGGTGGATGGGGGAAGAGGTGACGTTGGAGACCGCCGGATATTGGTATTTTCGGGGGTGCATGGCCGAACTTGATGGGATAGGTTGAAAGAGGCATAGGGTTATGGGGAAGGTAAGCGCGCAGACGCCTGGGGAAGGAGAGGAAAGAGTGAGGCGTCAACCTTTTTTTGAAGAAGTGGAGAAAAACGTTGGGAAGGAGGAGAAGTTTTGAGGAGCATTCTGGAAAAGGCGAGGAAGACGACGTTGGGGTCTTGCCAAGTTGAAAGATTGGGGGGG
>NC_028639.1:13484654-13554328 GCF_001406875.1 Solanum pennellii
TATATATATATTAAATAAAGGTAAAAACTTAATTAACTAGGAGCGTTAAATTTAATCGTATGGTTAAGATTTAAGCTAAAGAAGCATAATCCTTGTGCTCACCTACGTGGCATACATGGATTGACCAGTTTAAGAGGACTTGGATTTCCAAAATTGCTCAAATTAAAATCATTTAAATTTTAACTACTTTATTAAATAGTCATAATTTATAAAAATTAAAAATAATTCCTTTGCAAGATTAACTTATTTTATAAAGTTAGTCACTCTTTAAATTTAATTAATATAAATTAGTAACTTATTAATTAATTAAGCTTTCTAATTTTAAAACATGTATGAAAAATATCTATTGCAACAAAAGAAATTCTATTTGAACAAAAAATAGATTCAATTCTTATGAACGACATTTAAAAAAAATGAGAAAGTAAGTAGTATATATTATTATTATTATTATTATTTTTATTATTATTATTATTATTATTATTACTTTAGTTAAATGTGGAGAGTCAAAATTGGGACTCAACAACTTACCCCTTTCTTTGTCCATGGAAGAGAGTAAAGAAGACATGGACAAAGAAATATTGGCACAATCCAATTTTAGGCGGCCCATCAAAATATATTTTGAGCAATAACTTGACAAGAATGTTTATGGAGTTATTGTCGAACTCTGGCTTTTGAGCTACCTACATATCTCGGGTTTCATTTGAAATTTGGTCATATGTAGTTCGAACAAAGCAAATTTTATCAAAAAATTTCCCAGTATCGAATTATGGTAATATTAAAATATTTTGGTGGTGAGGTATGAAGAGATTAACACGAATAGAGGGACGAGATAAAGTTCAAAAGAAACTTGAATAAGAAATACTCTATAGCTATTTCTACTAAAGACTTACGGTAGATAGATGAATTTTCAAAATAATGCGCCAGTGTCGAGTTATAATGAACTGAGACATGAAAGAGTTATAAGTACGATTTAAGTCAGAACTTCTGAAAATCGAGTCGAGTTATGTTTTGAAAATGAATCCTTGACGTAGTTAGTGATGCTTGACATTGCACTAACTTGCCCTAGTTTGCTTCTTAGATGGAGTTCCTCATTGTAATGTGTTGTTCTACAAAACATACAAAAAGGTGAAAAGTACCTGTTGTGGTTGAAAAAATTATAAATCAAAATGTCGTACCCCTTAAAATGCGTTGCGAAGAGAGATCGAAGACGAAGATTTTCTAGTAATATAAAGAGTAGAGTGTAGATGTCCAAACGATTCTTTATGTCTCTTTTTTGTGTTGTGAATGTGATGTAGGTAAAGCAAACTTGTAATTTAGGGGCCCTCGACTGGCGGGGTTGTTGTAATATAAAAACCCAGTTGTGTAAAGCTTGTAATGTAAGATTTGATTGTTGACGTATGACAGTGTCACTATGCTTGCATGCCCCCGATCGGTTGAGCTTCGGTGATGTCCCTACGATGTTAGTCTCTGATTGACAGAGTGTTGCTTCTTTTGGTTATACATAGGTTCTAATTGGCAGAGTTCGGTAGACGTTATGTTTGCATGCCCCCCTATCGGTGGAGCTTTGGTGACGTCGCTACGATCTTAGTCTCTAATTGGTGGAGTGTTGCTTCGTTTGCTTATATATAGGCTCCCATTGGCGGTGTTCGGTCGATGTTATGCTTGCATGCCCCCGGTCGGTGGAGCTTCGGTGACGTAGCTATGATGTTAGTTTTCGAGTGGCAGAGTCTTGTTTCTTTTGCATATATACAGGCTGCGATTGGCGGAGTTTGGTCGACATTATGCTTGCATTCCCCCGGTTGGTGGAATTTCGGTGATGTCATTATGATGTTAGTCTTTGATTGGCGGAGTCTTGCTTTTTTTGCTTATATGGAAGCTCCGATTAGTGGAGTTCGATCGATGTTTGCTATGTACAGCCTCCGATTGGCGGAGTTTGGCGAAGTTTGCTATGTACAACCTCCAGTTGGCGGAGTTTGACGATTTTTGCTTTCTACTGTTTTATTTAAAAAGAGAAAACTACGATTTTAGAGTCGCCACTTAATTTAAGGTAAAATTAAGAAAACTACTTTTTCCAAAAGATTAAAACAAAAATCTAATGAAAATAAGAAAATGGGGTTCGGGGTTCATATTAGCATTTTGAGAAGGATTTGAAAGCATCTGAAATGCCCAGTAACATGTTGTTATCCTACAATTAACTATTTGGCTAAAATGTAGGCATGCTTGACTAGTTATGAAATAAACAAATTTATAACTTAAATCATTTAGAGAGGAAGGAAATATATTATCTTAAATGACTAAGTAGAGAAACTTGTATTTAGAAATCAATTTGGAAAAGACAAGTACACTTAGTTATTTTAAGATAAAGTTATATAAATTAACTAACTCAAATGGGTGTCTTTTGGGGAATTATGAGTTAAGAACCTTAAAATTAATTTATCAAATAAGCATGTACTAACAATAAAATTAACACCAAATATATAACAAAGAGAGGGAGATTTGGGCACATTTCTGCTGCTTTTGCACCGCGTATATAACTGATGTATATCAGCTGTATCGCCCAGTATATTCTTGTATACCCACGTCCAGAACCTGCAAATCAGTGTATAGAGAAGTATATAATCCATTTTTTGGACTCCTTTAAACCTGCATAACCGTTTTCAACCTGTATTTCAATACTTGGAACTGTATATCAGTTTATACTGTGGTATACAACATGTATACAACCTATTTTGGGACGTTTTAGAGACTTATGTTTCAATTTGCAGCCAGCATTTGCTTCCAAGGACCCGCTCATTGATTCTTCGTCGTTGGCTGACTCAATAAAGGGATTCATTTGGGTTTTGAACCAGCTCAAGCTGCAAGAAGAAAGGAGGAGTCCAATGGAGTTCATGCAAAACAAAAATTGATAAGAATTAGAATGGCTAATTAATGAAATTGATTAAATGACCAAGAACCACTGAAACGCAATGATTGACAATGAATTTAAAGCAATTTGCAGTGACAATATTGCAAGAAGTCACATGTTAGCAACACATAAACAAGGAAACAAACACACTACCACTCAAATTTGTGAAAATAGAATCACTCCCAGAAGACAAAGCTTACAATAACTTCAATTATCCTAGATTAACTGACACATCCATAACAAGACATTACAATTTCAAAGAGGAGAAGTTGGCAGTGATGAAGCAATTTGGAGTAATTTTCCAAAAGAAAATCGAAGATCAAGCATGTACTGATTTAAAGGAAGGAAGAAAAAAAAGATAAATATGAACAGGAAATTTAACTAAGGAACCGACCGAGGCCGATATAGGTCGCCTACGTATCTCATTCTTGAGAATTCAGGTCGAGCGTAGTTAGATTACAAGAAATGTGCGATAAAATGGAAATAATAAGATTAAATATGCATTTTCAAAATAAATATAACAATAACTTCATATGTAAAATTCTTGGCGAAACTGGGATTACTTCTTTTCAACCTTTGATGATGAATAGCTCAAATGATTCTGTTCAGAAATGTCTCTCACTTACTCTTAAACATTCAAGATGTTATCATTTGAGAAAGTTTCCACAATATTGGTTAAATTGTTGTTGACCATATTTTAAATCTTGTGTTTAAGGGTTGAACAATTCTCTATGTCGTGTCCCGCAACTCCTAAATGCTAAGCACATTAGTGGTAAGCCTTGTAAAATTTTCCCAAAAGATTGGATGGTCTTCCTTCTATAGGATGGAACAAACCCATTGATTTCAACCTTTCATAAAGTTGAGTTTGATATTCCTTTCTTAAAGTTTGGACGAGGGAATCGTATCTGATTGACATTGTGATTTCGGTATTTCCTTTGTGGAGCTAATCGCATATGGGTAGCCGTGACCATGGATATCTGTTCTTCTTTTCCTTTTGATATATCCATATCACTAATTCTAATAGCTTTTCAATTAGCTCGCAATGCGGTAAGGTTTGTGACCTTTCCAGTCTTGAAACCATCTTCCAAAGTTTCTCCCACTTTGATGATCTCGGCAAATTTTTATCCCATTATACACAATGTTCTTTCATAGTATCAGGCTCTTGAGTTTGGATAAACATTTCAGTGATCTCACGTTCCGACATGGAAGGTTGAACCAGTCTCTTTTCTGCAATGAAGAGCGTACTCTCGTTAGTATTCTGTAGTCTTCTGTTTGATCTTCTTCAAATAGTAGTGATTAGGGGAAGCTTCTATGTTATGCCTAAATCTTTTATTTAAATGCTTAGCGAGTGCTTTCCAACTCGTTCATTGTTTTAATTCTTGCGATGTAAACCACTCTAGAGTTTCCCTGTTTAGACTTCGACTGAAGAGGTGCATCAGTAATGTTTCATTTTTTCCAACTCCCACGAGTTGATCACAATAAACTTTCAGATGTGCTAGAGGATTTCCAGTTCCATTAAACGTGAATAACTTTGACACTATGAACCCCTCCAGAAGGTCCGAATCTGGATGAATGCATAAATTTTTGTAGTTAAGCCCTACAACTTCTGAAGAGTAATCAAGTTACTTTATCACATTTGAAATCTCTTCCTTCTTGATCTGCTTAGTTTTTCCCTCTCTAGCTCTCTACTCATTCTCCTTCTCTTCGTAGTCGTGAAGTTTGGAATAACCAGTATAGTGAAGGTGTGGTTCGGTGTGTCCTGGAATATCAAAAGTTACTTTTGGATGTAGGGGTTGAGCGTTGCGTGGATTTTGAGGGATGTTTGAAGAGTGTTGACATTTAAACTTTGAAATGGAGGAAACATTTGAGAGTTATTTGCGTTTAGGTTTTGAAGGGGAGGGAAATCTTGAGGGTTGGGATTCAAGCTTTGAAGGGGAGACGGTGCTTTGTATGAAGTGTTGGTCTGATTAAGATTAGAGGTAGTTAAGTTGATAGTTGAGGGATTTTGAGTAAGGTTAGAGGGTGGGTTATTCAAGACATATTCTGAGTTTGATTTCATAGGAGAAAAATGAAGTGGAAGCCTTCCATCGCCTATAATGTTGACATCAACAATCGAAATTGAAAAATCTTGCTTTATTTGGAGCTCAACCGTCAACTCAACAATTTGTTGCATCAAATGTGCAATTAACTCATTTTGTTCAGAGATAGAGGGCTGGACTATAGCAACCTCGGTCGGACCAATATCTTCATTGTTGTCAACCATTATCGTTTTGCCTTTCAACAGATCTCGACCAGGAAGGAATCTGTGGGAGCTTTGAGTTCAACCAATTTCTCAACACAAATAAGTTTTGATTACCTGACAAAAGAAAAATAACTCAAAGGTAAACATGTTAGTTCCCGAAAATGATAAAGAGTACAAGATATCACATATTGGTGCAAACACACAAGATTTGATTCATTCGAGAATAAATTAGCCCACTGGTATAAGAAAATGACAAAATAAACAAGAATTTGTTTATTTGATTTTGGAATTAGTGAATCAGGAACATTGACTTGCGTTGAGCTAAGGCTTTTTTTGTATCTTTTATTGTTTTACTTCTGATTTTCGATGTAACTCTAATTCTTTGTAAGGGTTGGAAAAGATAGAGCTTCTCAAAAATGGGGATCGAGCCTTGAAAGTCTGCCTACATGTTTTGTGGAAGAGAATTTAGGTCCTACGTAGTTCAACTTTCCTTTTTGACTAGAGACAAAATAAGCGACCTTTTCTGAGTGGGAGAGTAAGGATTTGAAAGTGAGGTTCGAATTTTGTCGAGAAATTAAAGACTCGAAGTGTATTTGGACACAACTATTGATAATGACTTAATATTTATGCTTAGTGGTTTCTAGGAAATTCTCAAAAGAGTACGCTAGAACATCTCCAAATAAAGCAACATAACCATACAAGCAGTTATAACAAATAAATAGTTATTGTGCGTTTTAAACAGGTACGTGACCCTTTTGTGCCAAGGGTTACACCTAAGAATATGAAGGTTGTATAATGTCATTTGAAACATTTCATTTACCCCAAACCAAATTATATAAATTTTAAGAATAAAATGAATGGTAATATAAAACAGGAAAAATGGGATACAAATAATCAATCCCACATAGGGATACAATCCTAAACTATGCTTCCGTAAAAGGTCCTTTGCCCTTGATCTTTTGTCATATCTAGATGTCCACACTTTTGAATGGAATAATAGCTTATACAACTCTTTATTCTATTAGAGCAAACTATTAAACTCCTAAACCCCCAAAGAATAATGGAATGCCACATGACGTATACATTTTTCAAATTTAAGCACGTAAGTATGATAGTCCATTTAGGTCGTTGGTTATTTTTGACTCAAGGTTGTCTTTGTAATGGGCCCAACACGCCTTGGGTGTTGGGTCATCTTAGGTCAATACTCTAACTTTTGGGATTGAGTTTTTCTCTACACTAGTTGACTAAGAGTGAACTTTATATTTAGTGGATTGGTAAATCAAGCGGACTACTTGGGCTGGGATAGGTAACGATCATTGACTATCCAGTAGCCAAGTACATTCATCAGGGTGCCCCGAGAGAAATTTTGTCAACGAACGACTGCAACCCGCATAATAATTCTTTAAGTTGAAAATCAAAGAAGTGTCGTTCAACGGAATATGTCATGCCATGAATTCAACAGTTATATACTGTGAGAATTTAAACAAATCTACACATAAACAAACATACATTAGCCAAATAATTTAATTTTAAGGTTGAAACCTAATTCAAGTCCCCAGCAGAGTCGTCATTCTATTTTATTTAAAAAGACAAATGATGATTTTAGAGTCTCCACTTAATTTTTAAGGTAAAGCTAAGAAACCTAATTATTTTACAAAAGATTAAAACAGAAATCTAATGAAAATAAGAAAAGGGGGTTCAAGTATCATAGTAGCATTTTGGGAAGGATTTGAAAGCACCTGAAATACCCGCTAACATGTGGTTATCCGGCAATTAACTATTTGACTAAAATATAGGCATGCTTGACTAGTTATGGAATAAACAAATTTTACAACCTAAAATCATTTGGTGAGGAAAGGGAATATATTATCTTAAATGACTAAGTAAAGAAAAACTTTTAAAATTTTTAGGAATCAATTTACAAAAGACAAGTACACTTAGTTATTTTGTGATAAAGTAATATAAGTTAACTAACTCAATGGGTGTCTTTTGGGGAATTATGAGTTAAAACCTAAAAATTAATTAGAAAATAAGTATGTACTAACAATAAAAGTTAGACGAAGTATATAATATAGAGGGGGAGATTTGGACACACTTTTGCTGCTTTTGTATAGCGTATACATCTGATATATATTTGTTGTATCACATAGTATATTCTTGTATACCAGCACTCAGAACCTGCTAATCAATGTATACAGGCGTATACGTCCATTTTTGGACTCATGTTCACCTGCATAACCGTTTTCAGCCTGTATTTCTATACTTTGATCCGTATATCAATGTATACTCTTTATAAAACATGTATACAACCTATATTGGGACGTTTTGGAGACTTTTGTTTCAAATTTCAGCCAGCATTTGCTTCCAAGGACCCGCTCATCGATTCTTGTTGTTGGCTGACTCAATAAAGGGATTCATTTGGGTTTTGAAACAACTTGAGATGCAGGAGGAAAGGAGGAGTCCAATGGACTTGAATTGAGGGAATTCATGCAAAAAAACAAATGATAAGAATTAGAATGCCTAATTAATGAACTTGATTAAATAACCTAGAACCATTGAAACGCAATGGGTGAAAATAAATTTAAAGCAAGTTGCGGTGACAATATTGCAAGAAGTCACATGTTAGCAACACATAACCAAGGAAACAAACACACTACCACTCAAATTTGTGAAAATAGAATCACAACGAGAAGACAAAACTTGGCACAATTACTTCAATTATCCTAGATTAGCTGACACATCCATAACTAGACATTACAATTTCAAACAGGGGAAGTTGGCAAGTGATGAAGCAACTGGGAGCAATTTCCCGAAAGAAAATCAAAGATCAAGCATGTACAGATTTAAAGGAAACAAGAAAAAAAAAACAAATAACACCAAACTTGAAATCTCATGGAATTCAATATTGTATCACACAGTCACTTGTAAAAAAATTCAACTACTTATTATTAAATCAGAAGACTACACCCTAGTGAGTTCAACCAATGTTTGACTTCACAAGGTCTTCTAGGAGATATCACAAAAGATAAGTAAATTCAAAGTTTAAACTCAAGAGATCATAACTTTCATTTTCTTCATAGCAAGCTTTCATATAACTAACCGAAATCAACTTCAAAATACAATCGCTCCAATCGAATCAAATGCAACATACAAGTGTGTTGAAATTATGACCTCCTTAATTCTACAAGGAACACGTACTAATTGCTTGTTCCTCACTGCTTGAAGGTAGAAATACATAAATCGATAAAAATAACTTGATCAAAATCTCGTATTTTTATAGTCCCTTCAAATAACACAGCGAATACACAGTCAAGTAATCTATGGAATTATAAACTCTACTTCCTAGCTATCCAAGACCAAAAACCCTAGCTTTAAGTCTTCTATCGTTCTCCAAGATCTTCAAACTTGTTAAACTAAACCTAATCACAACACTTGATCGTAAATAAAACTCTTCACTACAATCTTACAACTTTTCTCTCAACTCACAGCACTCCCTAAGTTCATATAAAAACTCTCTCAAACCTCTTGATCGTGTTTTGATTTTTCTCTCAATATAAGTGCGCAACTTTTTCTAATGAAAATAACGCCCTATTTATAGATCAGAAACTCCGCAATGTCCTAGTTCAACTCAACTATGTCTTTGCAGCCTCAAAGCCTTGTTGAGCACCAGTTGGACTTCTATTTTCCCTAGGCTTGGAAAGAAAAACTTACGCATGGTTTTCCTTAAATAAACATGAAGTCGGTGTCCTTAATTACATAAGAAAACTTTATACATCAAGAACTGCTTCTTCTACTCGTTTTAGATAAAACACTTTGTATTACGTTAGCACGACCTATTCTATGCACTTTGACATTCTTCAGAACTCAGAAGCTTCTAACAAATTCCCCTTTTTACTATGGAAAACTTTTCAAGCTTGGGACTTAAATCTGCTTGCATTGAACATGAAGTACTGAACAGGTGAACAAGAAAACATTTGAATCAATTATGCACGCATCTTCCCCCTTTTGACATTAGACAAAAAATTGGAAAGGAAGTCCCATACACGTTATAGCAGGCAATAATATCATAACAACCCATAACCAAGAAAACTACCTTCTTAGTCATTAGTTACACAACGGACTTAAGCATCAAAAGAAAACATTATCTACCAAAAAGTCAGAGATGCATACTATAGGCTTACAGAAAAAATAAAACACATCACCCTTCACAATTAGGTTGGTGAGGAATCAGAGGGATGAACAAAGGAGAATGAGGATGAGGGATCCTTAGATAACAACTCAAAGATACTTTTCAGATGCCCTGAATTAATATTCCATTCATTTTGCAAAGCAACCTGAGTCTGAGCTTGTTCTTCCTTCACTTAACAGTTCTTAGAAATCCACTTTTCGCGTTCCATCTCATGTGCAAGACAAAGATGATCCACCTCTGCAGACTGAGCCACGCGTAAGGCATTGATCTCCTTATCCTTATTAGTCAGAGAGGCTTTCAATCGTTGCACTGGTTTATCTGCCCCCCTCTTTGTAGCAGTACAATTACATGATCCACCACTCCTATGACATCCTTGATGGTATGAATCTGCCACTCTTTAACAAGAATACCAAAATGCTCAAACACCATATCTAGCCAGAACCCATACGCCAATCCATGCTCCTTTTTATCAAGCAGACATAGACCATGTATATGACTAAGAATCAGTACAGGAAAGTTAATTTGAATCTTAGACAACAACAACTCCATAAAAGTGAGATCCAAATAATTTGCTTCCGTCTTCTTTTGCTTTCTCGGTAGAACTATTTTATGTACAACGTCAAACAACAACTTATGCAAAGGTATCATGGCCCCCTCAGCAACTCTGGTATACTCAGCCATTGTAGGATCATTTGAGAACCGGTGACATATGTCAATAGTAGAGGCATTTCACTCCAGGGGTGGCCAATCTCGCTTAACATAGTGACCCATCCCCTTTTTGGAACCCCGAGTATAGAAGATAAAATCTCAGCATGGAGGGTGAACGAAACATCACAAACAATACTTGTAATGGAGGAGGCAGACCCTGTTGCATTAATGTAGAACTCCCCGGTTTCTTCCGTACCCATTCTTCGCCTATGATTTCCTTGAGTAAGTAATTCAATCCATTCCTAGGCTTGCAAAAGAACCAATAATTCACTCATCTCATCACCCCCAAACCCAATAACCACTCTTCCCCTAACTACACTTCTTATTCTAAATGATATAACCTTAGAAGAGTCGAGGAGTAGTTTCTTTGGAACCCGACTCTTTTGTTTTAGAAGTATTTCTTTTTCTACTCTTCTTGGACTCCACTATGTCATCATCAATGTCAATAGGATAGGAGGGGGGGGGGACAAACTTATGTTGCACAGGGAGAATCTTCTTAGTCGACCTAGCCATAAGCAATTCATCTTGAGTATGCTATACAGATCGAGTCACTCGAACCGGTGCCCTTAAAAAATTATGTTGCACAGGGAGAATCTTCTTAGTCGACCTAGACAGAAGCAATTCATCTTGAGTATGCTATACAGATCGAGTCACTCGAACCGGTGCCCTTAGTGATGGGTAAGAAATATTACTTTCTTGTGCCTAAGGAAGAATTATTGCAACGGGTAGGCATGAGATTACACTGAGTCGTGACCTAAGTCTTCTAGAAAGAAATTGGATCAATGGAATATCATTGTCCTTATAATGAGAGGGATGAACTTGATCCTTCAAGTATAAAAGTTCCCCCTCACTAAGTGCAATGGTTTCTTCTCCAAAATCAGACCCCAAACTTTTGTTTCTTATTTCCCCCTGAGTTGATGCTTTTTCCTTGAGAGGGTATGCAGGATGGGTTATTCCAGAAGAGTCGATGTACATGACAGCAGGTAAGACGAACGAGTATTCTGGATTATCAAAAGGGATGATAGCCTGGTTAAGATTTGATGAGAAAACCATGATCGGGGAGGGAATTGGTATAGTGATGGAGTTGTTTAGTGGAGATGGAGTGTTTTGGTGGATCAAGAAGAATGAAATGGAGCTTAGAGTGAGATTGCTTGGGAAGTGAAAGGGTTTTTAGAGAAGCGAGAGAGATGGATTTGAGGCTTTAAAAGTGTGATTGGATTTTTTTGGCGATTTTATATCATGATTTCTCACAATAATTTCAACGGAAAGGGGTCTAAAATATCGTCGAAGTATTGAAAATGATATAAAATTACCTTCTAATCCATCTATTGACTCCTAAATGCCTTTCTCACACACCTTTGAGTTCAAAATTGACCGCTTATCTACCTGTTTAAATATAAACTGCTTACATGTTTTTTTAAAATATTTGACGCTCAACTATTGGTTATAATTTAATTTATTAATATTATTTATAAACCAACCCATTACCCACTTATTAATAATTAAATCTCACCCAACTAATAAATCAATTCTAATATCAAAATTGCCCTGAACATTATCAAAATATGAAGAAATTATTCGAGTCCAAATCAAAACCACAATTTAATTTAGGTTGAGCCGCATATTTAGGAGGACACTTTCAATAGGATTCTCTTTCAAACTTGAATTTTAAATTTACAATTAAAGGTAAAGAAGTAGTGCATCTCGAATTAATTCATGCCTTTTTAAAATATAATTTTATAAATATTTATGATTTGTTTTAAATATTAAAACTTTAATATATTATTTTTATAAAAAATACCATCACATAATTGAGACGAATGAATAATTAAGATGAACATCGTCAGACTTTTATGTTTATCGATATTTTTATGAGACACTTGAGTTATAATATGTTTTGATTGGGGACTTGAATGTATGATAATGTACTTCAGTAGATATTTTTGCCTCAAATTTTTAGAAACACTCATTGGCAATAACTTTTATGTTGTTTCATTAGTAATGGGGTGGATTTATTAATTGGGCGGGGTTTAATTAGTATTGAGTGGATAGTGAATTTATTTATAAATTATGTTATTAAGTTAAATTATAACAAATATTTGAGCGCCATGTATTTTAAAAATATTTAAATAATTTAAATTTCAAACCGTTTAATAAGTAGTAAATTTTGAACCCAAAGGTGGATGACAAGGGTATTTTGGAGCCAATAGGTGGGTGGGAAGCATATTTTGGAGCCAATAGGTGGATGGAAGTAGTTTTATACCATTTCTAATACTTTAATGGTATTTTAGACCCTTTTTCGTAATTTCAATGAGTAAACTAGTAATGTGCACTACAAAGTATGTTAGTACTTTTCTAATAAGTATAGTATACATACCTTCCTTTGTAGAATAGTTTTCCTTAAAGTCCTAATTCCTTGAGTCTCTAATTTCCTAAGAATAATAAAATTTTTAATCACAAGTCATTATGAGTACTGCTACAACAACAAAAGAACATGTAAATTTGGGACCAATGTATTTTATGAGCAGAGATGCTTAGGCGATTTTTATAATCCCTAATTCCAGCTGGTTCCTTTCAAATTGATCCCTTGCTAATGCCTTAGTAAAGATGTCAGCAATTTGTTGTTTAGTGGCGCAAAAATTCATCGAGATTAGCCCTTTCTCAACATTGTCTAAGGAAGTGATCATGGATGTCTATATGCTTTGTTTTCTTGTGTGATTTTTTGCAATTTTTTTTTGCACTTGTGTTATCACAGAAGATGGGAACACAATCAATACTAAGACTGAAATCACTGAGTTGTTGTTTGATCCATAGTAGTTGAGCACAACATGAGGCTTCTGCTACATATTCAACTTCTGTTGTAGATAATGCAACCGAGTTTTGTTTCTTTGATCCCCAAGATATTAAGCATGATCCTAGAATTTGAGCCATACCTGTGGTACTCTTTTTATCTTCGAGATAACCATCATATTCCGCATTTGCATACCTTGCTAATTCATAATTACTCCCCTTAGGATATCATAGTCCTAAATATGGTTCCTTTTAAGTACCTAAGAATTCTTTTAACATCTTGGAGATGAGAATCTTTGGGGTTGGTTTGAAACCGAGCACATAGTCCTACGTTGAACACAATATCAGGCCTGCTGTCAGTAAGATACATAAGTGACCCTATCATGCCTCTATATAATTTTTGTTCCACAACAGAACTTGTTCCTTCCAGGTTTAATTTTCTAGCCCTAGCTATTGGAGTATCAATTTCTTTAATGTCTTCCATTTTGAATCTTTTGAATAATTCCTTGACATACTTTTGTTGATGAATGAAAGTACCTACATGTGTTTGCCTTAGTTGAAGTCCTATAAAGTAAATTAACTCACCAATCATCATCATCTCAAACTTAATGCTCACAAGATTGAAAAATTTGTTTGTGAGAGCCTTATTTGTTGCTCCAAAGATAATGTCGTACAATCAATAGGTCCTTTCCTTTGTTTCTATGAAAAAGTGCATTGTCAATTTTATCTCTTGAATATCCTTGGCTTATGAGAATCCTTGACAATCTATCATACCATGTCCTTGGATCTTGTTTTAACCCATAAAGAGCCTTATCAATTTTATAGACATAGTCAGGATAGTCATTGTTCTCAAAGCCAGGGGTTGTTTGACAAATACTTCTTCTTTTAGTAGCACATTAAGGAATGAAATTTTTACATCCATTTGATAGAGGTTTAACTCCACATGATATGCAAATTCTATGAGTAATCTAATTGCCTCCAACCTTGCCACAGGTGCAAATACTTCATCATAATCTATTCCTTTTTCTTGATTGTACCCCTAGACTACCAGCCTACCTTTGTTTCTTGTTATAGTACCATGTTGATCTAACTTTTTTTCTAAATACCCACTTTGTACAAATTATAGTTTTGTTTAATGGCTTAGGTACTAGATGCAAAACTTTACTCCTTTCAAACTGATTTAATTCCTCTTCCATGGCTGTAATCTCGTCCGCATCATGGATAAGAATGCATTATGGGCTCAATGATTTTTTATCCCTTATCTGGTTGTTATTCCAAAAGTGAGATCAGTAAGTCGATTGTCCAATGGATGTGATCCTTGGTATTTGTAATCTTTCACAACCAGATTTTATTGTCTTGTATCCTGACCATCATTCAGATCTATTTGGTTTTATTCAATCTTTTCTGAAACATCATCTTTATCATGTGTTTCAGTATTGTCTATGTATTAGATTGACCTATTTATTGTATCTATTCCAGTACAGAGTCAGTGTACTCTTTTGATGGCACTTTATTTTCATGAAAGTCTTGGTTAGAGATAGTGTTGCTTTCATCAAATATAACATGCACACTCTCTTGTACATACATTATTCTTTTGTTGAGTACCCTATAGGATTTACTACGTGTGGTGTATCCTAAAAAAATCCTTTGTCACTTCTAGCATCAATTTACCTAGTAGATTTTTTCCATTGTTGTGAATAAAGCACTTACACCCAAACACTCTTAGATGGGAGGTTTTAGGTTTTCTGCCTTTTAGCAGTTCAAAGGCAGTTTTATGTAACACCGGTCTGGACATCCATCTATTTATAATATAGCAAGAAATATTTATAGATTCTTCCCAGAATTGGTTGAAAATTTTATTTGCAATCATAATAGTTCTAGCCATTTCTTGCAAGGTTATATTCTTTCTTTCAACAACACCATTTTGTTGAGGGTTCTAGGGGGCAGAGAAATTATGGTCAACTCCATGGACATCACAATATTGGGAAAATTATGAGTTTTCAGATTCAGTTCCATAATCAGATCTGATTGCCATTAATTTTTTATAAAATTTCCCTTAAAGATTTCTTGTTAATAAGTAGAATGCTTTAAATGAGTCATCTTTTGATGTAAGGAATAGTGCCCAAGTGAACCTAGTATAGTCATTAACTAATACAAACACATATCTTTTCCCTCCCCCGCTTTTGACTCTCATTGGTCCCCATGAATCCATGTGTACCAGTTCTAAGGACCTGGTTGAGCTTATCACATGTTTTGATTAAAGGATGATTTTATTTGTCTCCCTAGAGTGCAGGCTTCACACACCTTTTCTTATTTGAATTTTGTTTTAGGTAGTCCTATTACTAAGTCCTTCGTCATAAGTTTAAAAAGTTGTACTTGGCTAGCGTGACCTAATCGGTTGACACAGTAAAGGATCGTTATCCAACACGGTTAGACATATTAGATTCACATCAGATGTGATTGAAGTGTCTACAGTGTAGACCTGTTTGTCCATTTTTCCAACTGAGACTACATTTTCTAATTAGATTAATTAATACCACACCAATGTTTAGGAAGATTACCTTATTTCCCTTGTCGCATAGTTGGGATATACTAAGCAGATTGTGTGTCAGTCCTTCCACGTAGTACACCTTTTCAATTGAATGTTCACCAGATCTTACAATCTTACTAATGCCTCTGATTTGTCCCTTTTTTCCACCACCAAAAGCTACCATTCTACCTTTTCCTTCTTCACGTGAGAGAAACATTGTGTTGTCCAGTCATGTGTCTTAAGCAAGTACTATCCATATAGCAATGTTGCTTGCATTCTGTCACTTCTTCCTCCATTCCTTCAGAATGTGATTCAGGTTCAGGTTCTGATTCTTCTATAGCCATCAAGGCAATGTCTTCAGCATCTTCTTCATATATGTTTGAACCTATTCCCAAGATGCATATATTTCTTGTTCCTTCTCTTTATTTTTTATTTTCCTAAAAAGTTCACTCTTCTCTTTTTCAGCTCTTTCTTTATCCATTCTACTTCCCACATAGGTCAGTCTTTAATCGGATGATCAATTTTACCACAATTGAAGCATCCTCCACTTTGTGGTTTCTCTATAATCTTTTCCTTAATGGGTGGTGAATTTTTACCAGAGTTTATTCCTCGTTTGAAGAGTTTCTAGAAGTTTCCTCTTATCAGTGTTAAATCCTCATCATCTATTTTTGATTCATCACTTTCAGTTACATTGAGTCCAAGATTTTTCTCTTTGTTTCCTTCACTTCTTTTTTCAACATTCATCTCCTACGTTTTGATATTTCGTACCATTTCATCCGAAGTCATATTGGTTACATCCTTGACTTCTCCGTAGTAACTTTTATTTCCCATGATCTAGGCAAGGTCCTAAGCACTTTGTCTACCTGTTCCTTAGTGGTATATACATTCCTAAGGAGATTAACTTGTTTACCACAATAGTGAATCTGGTGATAATGTGATGAAGTGATTCTTTGAAATTCATCTTGAAGGCTTCATATTCAGAGCATAGTCTTGACAATTCTAAATTTTCAAACTTGAGTTGTACCTTCGTGAGTGTTCCGTAAAGTGTCCCATATTTGTTTTGCAGAGGTACAACTTAAGATGTAATTAAACACATTAGGTCCTAGACTACATACGAGAATGCATTTGGCTTTTGCATCGTTTCAGAACATCTTGTAGTCAACTTCTCCGTATTTTTCTTTAGGTTTTGGAACAGTGTTTCCTTCACTATCCGTAAAAGTAGGAGTTAATGGTCCATCAGTGATTCAAACCCATAGTTCTTAGTCTTCGTCTTGAATTAAGTCTTCCATCCTCGTCTTCCACCATAAGTAGTATTGCCCATTGAATAATGGTGGCTTGTTGATGTGTTGTCCTTGACCATGTCCAAGAAGAGGTGAAGAATGCTTGATGATCTTATATTGAGTTATTAGACTTTTGTTGAGATAGCCTTGCTCTGATACCACTTGTTGGAATTCTAACCTCCTTAATTATATAAGGAACAAGTACTAATGACTTGTTTCTCACTGTTAGAAGTTAGAAATAAATAACTTGATAAAATTAACTTGTTCACAATCTCATATTATTTATAGCCCCTTGAAATAACGCAGCGAATACACAGTCAAGTAACCTACGGAATCATAAACTACAATTCCTAGATACCCAAGACAAAAACCCCAACTTTAAGTCGTCTATAGTTCTCCAACTTCTTCAAAATGAAACCTATTTACGACATTTGATTGTAAATAAAACTCTTGAATACAATCTTACATCCTTTATGTCAACTAGCAGCACTCCCCAATTTTATATCAAAACTCTTTCATACCTCTTAATCGTGTTCCAATTTTTTTCTCAATGTAAGTGCACAACTTTTTCTGATGAAAATAGCGCCCTATTTATAGATCAGAAACTCCACAAAGTCCTTTTTCAACTCAACCTTTTCTTTGCCGCCTCAAATCCTTGTTGAGCTCGACTTGAACTCCTATTTTTCCTTGGCTTGGAAAGAAAAACTTACGCATGGTTTTTCTCAAATAAATAGGAAGTAGGTTTCCTTAATTACATACGAAAACTTTATTCATCAAGAACACCTTCTTCTACTCATTTTATATAAAACACTTTGTATTACATTAGCACGACATGTGCTATGCACTTTGACATTCTTCAAAACTCAGAAGCTTTTAACAGAATGGTGTCTCAGTATCGTATCACTTGAATTATGCCAGAGGATAACATCAAAGATTTTTGATACAACACTACGAATAAATCGATAAACGAGCCCTATAATATTCGAGAACACAAATACAAAGATTTGAGCATGCTAGAGAAACGTAATGGCAACATATGCATAGAGAATATTAAAAGAACGAACCAAATATTAAAAATTTTAGTACAGTATTCAAAGAGAAAATAATCACAAATCTAAGCTGAAACAGAAAGCAAAAGAACGATTTTAGTAAATAACAAGAAAGGGCGGCGGGAATTACCCCTTTAGGAGCAGCGTTGTAGGATGACAAGATTGAAAGGATGCTTCCACCACCAATCCCAGAAAACTCGATTCCAAAATAGGTGACCAAAAACTTTGGAAACACGAACACTATTGACCTAAAAATCTACCTTTGTTTTCCTTATATATGATTTGTAAATTTCAGACCGCTTTCCCTTTTTTTTCCTTTTTTTTTTAGTCCCTAATATGTTCATCCCCAACCCCTAACAACAAGATAAACACCATATTTTATACGTGAAATTAGGACTCGAAAAAAAGGGTGAAATGGGAGGATTCAAGGAGCAAGAATGATCCAGCATCGAGATTGCAATACCTGGAATCTCTATGAGAAAAAAAAGGATAGAAGAGGGTCACGCGACATGGATTTGGGCTCGCAATTCTGGGCTTGGTCGCTGGACTAGGTTTTGATTTTCTAGTTTTCTAATAGGTTTGCATTTTTGCGTCGAATATGTGAGTACAGTGGTGGGTTTTCTATTTTCTGCTTGCGTGTATATAGCTGTTGTATTTGATTTAGTTGTATTGAATTATTCGGTGGGTCTTTTATGAACAATTGAAAATAGGCCTAGGCTGCTAATTGATTCAAATTGGGGGGGAGGGGATGGGGCTATACGTGTAATTGAAAAGATGACCAAATGGATTGCAAACTTGGCCATGTAAATTAAGAGTTTTAACTAAAATTGAATTCTGTTGGTGAATTCGGCTAAATATTAAATAAGACACATTAATATAGATAATTAATGAGCTTTTAACCTTAACAGAATAAAGTAATTAACTTAATTATAAACTAATTAACTCAAAAGATAAACATTAATTAATTAAATAAATATTTAAATAAAACTAAAATCTTTTTGAGACCATTTTTGAACATTCATAAAATATACTAATTAGACACATAATTATATAAAATATCATATTTATTATTTTAAAGTTTATAAAAATGGAAAAAATTACTTAAAGTGACTTGAAAAATATTTTGAATTTTATAAAGTCAATTATTTCAAATCATTTGGAATTTAGGAAGCTCTATGATTAATTTATATTATGGAGGTCCGAAATTGGGTGTCAACAATCGTGCCTCCTTTGACCTTGATTGATGAAAGAAATTTAAGACAAATAAAATTGACGAATCCAATTTTAACCGGCCACATCTTCATCTTTAAGAAAGGAATTTTGGTATGGATTTTAGGAATAAGGCCAAACCCTAAAATTAGATTTCCTACATATCTCAGGCTTTATGAGAATTCATACCACTTGTAGTACGATATTCTTGACTAACACACGATTATGAAAGGATTTAAAGCTATCCTGATATCAAATTATGAGGAGATCAGAAAGCTCGGGAATAAAAATTAAGAGAGAATGTTAGAGTACAACAGAGTATTCAACATTGAGCCCAACAACATTTCCTTAGGCCTTAGGTTTCAGGTTGTTTGTAGTTTGACTCAATCGATTGAAAAGGAAATCCTTATGCAAGATAACCTTATGTTTTAGAAAAGTGGCAAAAGAATCAAGTTTGAAAAAGAGGCTTGCAACCTCTTATCCATGAATGTGGTGCACTTCACACCCATAAGCAAGAACTTACACATACATAATTTCCAATGTTTTTGGTATATCTTCACTCTAATTAGAAAGTTTCTTCCAATGATATCAAAATTTTCCAAATTCGAAATCGAAATTGATAAACCTAAAGAAAAACCTATGCGCCTTGGGACAGGGGTGTGGTTTAATTGTGGTGGAAGTCCCTCCTTAGCTCGCGTCCTAAGAGTTTAATATTCCTCTTCGGACTATGTCCCAGTTCGCTGCTAACAAAAAGTTTCACATCGAGTTGTCTCCTTGTTGATGTCGTCCGCACCTGTGGTCTGATTTGTGAATTCATCCTCTTGGATGCTCTCGATTAAGATTAAAGTAAACTTGTATGTATAAACTGTAGTTGAAAAAAGTGATAGCATCTGTTACGATGCTTTTCGGTTATCCTTTTGCACGTTTCTGTGAAAGCCACTTTTTCTTTCAATGATGTCATATATGTATGTTTTGTATATGTCTGCACACTCAAAGTAAATAATTAGCAGGCATAGCGCCACTTTACCTAGTGTGTTGAAGCAAAAAATAAAGAAGATGAGTCATATAATAAATGAGTATATCTTTATGGATAAACATAAACATATTTTTCAACTAGATGAGAAAATAAAGAATTATTGAGACTGAAAAATAATGGATGTAACTTTCGAACACACATGTCAATTAACTCATGATTTGTTTAGGACTTGGAGATTCCATTGCTTGTTTTGTGCATGACAAACTCCGCTGATCTCGACAACGAGCTAGATTTCTTGACAATAATTCAATTGTAACGAGGTGAATGCTCGATAATAGTCCAACTTAACAAGATGGAAACTCGTATATTCCAACTGTAATGAGGTGGAAGCTTGATAACATTCCAATTGTAATAAGGTGAATGACTCAATATTATTCCAACTATAACAAAATGCATGACTCGATAATATTCCAACTATTATGAGGAGAATGACTCGATAATATTCCAACTCTAATGAGGTGGATGAATCGATAATAGTTCCACTGTAATGAAGTGGATGGCTCGATAATATTTCAACTCTAACGAGGTGGTTGAACTAATAATATTTAAACTGTAATAAGGTGCATGACTCAATAATATTCCAGTTGTAACAAGGTGTGGGTTTCGATATATTCCAACTGTAATGAGGTGGATGTTCAATAATATTTCAACTGTAATGAGGTGGATGACTCGATAAAATCCCAATTGTAACAAGGTGGATTGCTCGATAATATTCCAAATGTAACAAGGTGGATGCACGATAGTATTCCGACTGTAATGAGGTGGATGACTCGACAATATTCCAACTGTAACTAGGTGGATGACTCAATAATATTTCAATTGTAACGAGGTGGATGACTCGATAATATTTAAACTCTAATGAGGTGGATGATCGATAATATTCAAACTTTAACGAGGCGGATGACTCGATAATAGTCAAATATAGTTCAAAATAGGAACCTAAAATGGACAAACAAATATATGAACCACCAATGGGGTAGATCGCCCAACAAAACTATATACTAAAGTCTTTGATAAACCAATCAAAACATATAATCCGTTTATGGGATGGATCCAACAATTTTTTGAAATCTTAACCCTCACATTGTCAAGAAATGCATATGCATAAATTGCTATGTGACAATTATGCTAAAAATAACTTTGTCGATGTATATGCACGTCGGAACTATGATTATCTCTTTAAAAGACAGAATTATCGAGGTGCATGACTTAATCCTTTCACACAATGATTAAAATCACTCCTGTCTTCCTTGACAAACTCACAAAATATGAGTTTGTTGCTAACATTTTCAATCATTATAAAAAACTTGTGATGATTTGATAACATTGACTGTCATGAGGATATTGCGAGTTCCAACATCTTTCCTAATCTGATGGACTCGGTGATTTTCCCTTGCAACACTTCTAAGATAGTGTAACTTCGATCATCTATAGATATTATATTGCTTTCACATATGATCATGACTTTACCAATATTATCACCTATAAAGCTTTACACCAAACATTAGTATCGATGATAAAGTAAAGAATATAAATAAAATAAAGCGCTAGATTAAGTCATTTGGCTTATCAAGATTAGTAATGATGAGCCTAATTGTGACTTAGATCGTGAGTCATCACTAGTGATCCTCCAATGCGTTGTTTACTTAAAAACATTGAAAGAATCGATTAGTGTTTGTCTTCAAATTCCTTCAAAATAAAAAGAAACTATTTATAAATTACTTGAGGTAACATAATAAAATGAAGGTAAATTGAGATGGAAATTTTTCTAAATTCTGTTGATGAGGCCATGATGGGTATAAATGAAGCCTTTTGTCACACTTGGCAGCTTTACATTGCAACTTTTTGACTTTCGTGTTCCTTCATCCAAAGAAAAATTCTTAGTTTAAAAGACTTATTTTTGTTGGTCTTGTGTCCATGCTCCTTCATGAATGCAGTTGACTTGCACACTCATATGCTCTACAAAATGTAGTCTTGGTGGAACTTTTGAGGACCCTCCTCAAAAATTATGTCTCGGTCTAAATTATTGAAGAACTCTTGTAACTTTCTTTGTTAACCTTGAGGTGACTCATTTTGGAATTTTGAGGTCCCTCCACAAAATTATGTCCCAATTTGTCTCAAGGACCATAAGTATAAATCCTTTAGCAAATGATATTTTTGTGGGGTTTTTGAGATAATCTCAAAAATTCTGTAACAGTTGCATATTTTAACATGATTTCCAACTTACTTCTCTAGAAAATGTTATCTCATGAAATTTTGAGATCCTTTCAAAAGCTTATCGGTGGCTTGTTGAAGAAGTTCATCATCAAATTTTGAGATCCTCTCAAAAATTTTGTCCAAGTTTCCATTACAAAAGAAATAAAAATCAACATGAAATATTACCCAACCATTGTGGAGCCTATGTATCTCATTGAGGCAGGAATCATATCAAGCTTAGTTTCTTCTCAAAGATTAATAGGAATAATATATATAACTAAAGATTCGATCGAGGCCGACATAGGCCACCTACGTATTCCATTCTTGAGAATTCAGGTTGAACGTAATTCAAGTACAATAAATGTTCGATAAAATGGGAATAAAGAGATTAAATAAATATCTACAAAAAAAAAGATTACAATAATTTCATATGCATTAATCTGGACAATACTTGGAATACTTCTCTTTCAGCCTTTGATAATGAATATCATCAAACAATTCTATTTAGAAATGTCTTGCACTTACTCTTAAACATCCAAGATGTTATTATTTGAGATTGTTTCCTCAATATTGATATTATTATTGTTGATCATGTTTTTAAATATATGTTTAAGGGTTGAACAAATATCTGTGTTGTGTCGAACATCTCCTGAATGATAAGCACAGCTGTGGTTACCCCTGTAAACTTTTTCCAAAGGAATGGCTGGTCTTAATTCTATAGGATGGAGGATACTAATTACTTTCAGCCTTTCATAAAGTTGAGTTTGAGATTCCCTTAGTGGTGTAAATACTTTAGGAGCCTTCCTAAAGTTTGGATGAGGGAATTGTATCTGATTGACATTGTGATTTCAATATTTCCTATGTGGAGCTGACCGCATATGGGTAGTCGTGACCATGGATATCTCTTCTTCTTTTCCTTTTAATATATCCATATCACTAATTCTGATAGTTTTTCCATTAGCTCTCAATGCGATAAGGTTTGTAACATGTCCGGGCTTGAAACCATCTTCCGAAACTTCTCCCACTTTGATAATATCGATAAATTTTTGTCCCATCATACACAATATTCTTTCATAGTACTCAGGATGTTGAGTTGGAATAAACATTTCCATGATCTCACGTTCTGACATGGGAAGTTGAACTCTTTCAACCTATTTTCTCCAACGAAGAGCGTACTCTTGATAGTTTTCTGTAGACTTCTGTTTGATCTTCTCCAAATAGTAGCGATTAGGGGCAGCTTCTACGTTATGTCCAAATATTACATTGAAATTCTTAGCGAGTGCATTCCAACTAGTCATGATTGTGACTTTAGGAAATAAAGCAGGACAAGAGTACTTTGGCTTATGATTATGAGACGTTGAGTGGCGTTTCTGGTCATACCGTAACACTTCATGTTGTTTTACTTGATTCATGTGTTCCTGCAGTCAAAGAAATTTTAGTTCGGGAGGGGGTGTTGATTAGTGTCGACTCGCGTACTGAAGCCTCGTTACTAGAATCCTTTGATATTTTGTCAGTCTGGTTTGTAGTTTCTTGACCTAGAGACTAGGTTGATCTTTCCATTTTGTTGACTACATCCAACATAGTCTTCTTGCTTTTGCCCTTCGATTGAAGCTTCCCCATCTCTTTTCTAGACATTACGATGATCAAGATTATTCATATTCTGAGGTTATGCTAATTATGAGGAATTGTTTCCTAAGGGTAACAAAAACTTGGAAATTATGTAGTGCATTGATCAAGCTTGACTCAGGCTGCATGTGTATCCCCAAGTAGTAATTAGATCGTAATGTAGTTCAAATACAATTGGAAGAAATAGAAATATGTAATGCAATGACCGATCTTGATTCAAAATGCATACGTATCTGTCACGCCCCGAGATACCCCTGAGACGCGGATACGGAACCTAAAACCAAAAGTGATCCCAAGCTAACCCTGCTGGCATGATCATGAGCATACTAAAGATAGTAAATTGATTGCGGAAGCTAAATCATACTTAAAATGAAAAGATGGGGAATACCCATATTCTTTAACTGAGATAAATGATATATAGATGAGTTCAATACAAAGAAGTTATTGACTCTACACTAAGTTGAAACTAACTATGTCTGAAATAAGCCTCTAACTGACTAGAAATGCTGGGACAGGTCCCAGCTAAGTCTAGCAAAAACAGAAACTAAATGACTAAAAGATTGAAAAGAAACTCATGACTATTGTCCTCGGAGAATGAGGAATCACCACTGAATCTTCTGAAATGGAGATGAAAAATCGATCTAAGCGTGATCTAGATGCTGAGAACTTGAACCTACATCACGAGAAGATGTAACGCACGTATGCATTAGTACATGAAGGTATTGAGCATGTAGAATAGAATAAATCTAAAATAAGACATAACTGAACAAGCACAAAAGAAAGTATAATAATCGGAAAATGATATATACTTAATTCTGAGCTAACTGGATGCAATGACAAAATTTATAACATGCTGAGATTGAACACTAACTGAACTGTAAATATGGTCAATGCAAGAGAGTATGACTGAACTGTGGGAGATACTAATAACCGACAATAAATCCATATGAGCTAACTGTGGGGTCTGATGTATATGCCCCATCGAGAGGACCCAATATACCCTGCCAAAAGGTATAAAGGCATGCTGGCGTGATCACTAAAATGATTTCCCACAGAGGGGACTTACAACCTACTTGGCTAGTAGTTTTGGGGTTATTGGGTACGCTGAACCCTAGTCCAGCTAGGTATTAATTCTACTCCCAATGAATTAGGTAATTAACTGATTATGAATGAGTTTCTGTAAATACTGGATAGCTCAAAACTGAATATGGAAACTGAGAATGCAACAATTAATCTGGTAATTATGCATTTATAACTGAGGCATTTATCTCTGAAGTAACTGAAATATCTGACCAAGCATGTGTAATTCAAGAACTAAAGAAACACATAGCTAGGGTTCTAAAATTCATGCGATAAACTGAATAATAATATGGAAATTTGATTTGGAACATATAGCTAATTTGAAGTTCTATTGAAGTTCTAGAAATCCTAGGTCTAATCATGATATGGGAATCAAGAATCTGACTGAAAACTAGGGACCAAATGGGTGAAAGGAACCCACTAGTTAAATCACACATACCTGGTGATGAAATTCACGGAGAAATATTTAGATTTTGGGGCTTGAACTGTTGGAACCTTGCTGCGTTCTTGAACTAGGATTCGTGACCTTTTTCTCCTTTCTTACTTCTAATTTTCTAAGTTTTTGATTAATGATTTGACTTAGGTAAGTTTTAGTTATGTTTCTAGGCTTAAACTGACTAAAATCTGATGATTTATGGTCAAAACGAAGTATCTTAGGGCTTAAACAAAGTGGGAAAAGACCAAAAGACCCCTGAGTTAATTGCTGTTGGACCAAACGATGACATGGACTGACGGACCGTCGTTCAATCGACTATCCGTCGTTTGGGTCCATAGGTTGGGTCTGTTCGGTAGGCCTTTACTAAAGCGGGCATAACTTTTTATTCGGAGGCCTAATTTTAGCAAGGTCGGTGGGTATGGAAAGCCAATTCAATTATATATCTTTTCGTATGTCATATGACACCTAATTCATTTTTTTCTAAGAGTTATGATCATTTGAAGTTGACCCAAATGCATTATTCCTAACTATTTGCTAATTTCCACGTACGGACCGTCATTGGAATGACGGTCCATGCTGGTCAATCGCGTTTTATGTCAGAGAGTGGTTAAATAGGGTGTTGATCGGCGGACACAAACTATGGACCATAGTCTGACTTACGGACCGTAGGTCCGTCTGTCATTCGACACTTAGTCAAATTTTTCTGGGCTGAGTTTTTGGGGGTTTCAGACTCAATCGATGGATGTGTAGCACGGGCCATGGGTCAGGCTACGGTCCGTCGATGGTAACCATCGATTGCACTTGCAGATTTCTGAAAAGCTGATTTTTGGTCTGCTCTAGGTACGGGGTGTTACAGTATCCAAGTGGAATCAGGTCATAACATAGTTTAAGTACAATAGGAAAGTGAAAAATATGAAATGCAATGACCGGTCCTGACTCAAGCTTCCTACATATCCAAGAGGAATCAGGTCTGTATGAAGTTCAAATATAACAAGGAGAGTGAAAAGTATGAAATTCAATAATGGGGACTGACTCATGCTACCTACGCATCCAAGCGGAATTAGGTCGGGACATAGTTTAGATACAAGAGGAAAGTGAAAAATATGAAATGTAAGTGACCGAATCCGACAAGGATTGCCAACGTATCACACCGAGGGAATTTAGGACGAGCATAGTTCTAAATACGTGGAAATGAGGATTTTGGGTTTTCTAAGGAATATTAGATCCTATGTGGGTTGCCTACGTACCCCAGATGTGCCGTGATATCTTGGCACATTTTATTCTTAAAGAACAACGAACTAATACTAGAATTTAGTGTGTTTTTGTATGATTAAATGTGTTTGTTTATTGTGTAGGCAGAATTTGGCAGATGTAAATAAGTGGAAAAGAAGCAGACAATAATGATTAAAATGTGAAAAACACAGTCATCTTCACAGTCCGTGGTCCTCTGCACCGACCGTGATGATGATCGTAAAGGGGAATTCAAGTGAACAAATTTTTGGAAAACCCACTTTTGAGAATTTTAACTGAAGAGCACGGACGTCTTCACGGACCGTGGTACCTTTGACGGTCTGTAGTCCAGACCGTGATCAACATTCCAGTGAGCAGGTTGAAGACCCAGATTTTGGAAAAGTCCAAGGGAAAACCACGGACGACTTCATGGACCGTGGGCTAGCTCATCATGCTGAGTCCAATAACTATAGTTGAAGACGTATCTTTGGACGTTTCAAGGACTTCTTTTAAACATTTTAATTTCAAGGATCGTGACTTTTAAACATTTAAAGGATCGTGACTATGGCCGTGAAATAGCCTGACAGTTCCATCCTAGTTTAATCAGGACTCCTTTTGAACATTTTAATTTTGAACTATTAGGTTGCCCTGGAGGGGCATGACGGATAGATATTTTTACAGAGCATGCACCAGGGGACTGGATTTTTGGAGTTTTGAATTTGAACTATTTTTTTAACAAGTGAAGCTTGGATTTCGATTATCAAATTATCGAAGTAGTTGTTAATTTGCTAATTGATTTCGTAAGTATTTAAAATTATGTTTTCATTCTCTACTATTGATTGTGTGCGCGAAAATATGAGAATCTAAATACCTCAACCGGGTGTGTGGGATTTATGATGATTCTATAGAGTCTATTATGTAATACGAGTAAAACATAATCTTTGTTTACAATTTGTTGTTTACAACTTTGATATTAATCTAGTCTATTGAGTGCATGCGTTAGACGATCCTATATCTAGTGTTTGTTCGAAGAAAAACACTTGCTAGGAAAAAGCTAAAACTACTTTAACACATCGGAGTTAAATTTGGAGTTCGAGAGAAGAGATCTTTAACTTCATGTCAATGGCGAGATTTGATGTTTAGATCATTTGTAGTTTGAGAGAATACAAGTGAGCATTATCTAATAGGGCTTAGAAGCATTAGATAAAGCTAACTCACTAAGGTTCTGTTAACATTGATTAGCCTGACACTCAATTTACTGGAGAGCTTTAGAGCTGTCGTCATAGTGAACACAAACCTGGTTTCTCTTAATTAACTAAATAAATCTTACACCAATGTAGTCTGTCAATCGTAACTATCACTATAATAGTAAGTTTTATACCCAAATTTTTTTTGCCATTATTTGTTTGGAGATAATAACAACACTCGAATAAACTCGACAATGTATCCTTATCTGTAAAGAAATTCCCTATGGGATCGACCTAAAATCAAGTTGAGTTTTGTAAATTAAGAGCGACTGTTTGCATTTCTTATTCGAAGTGTAAGTTTGGATGTATCAACCCCGTCGTGTGAAGTCATGTCTAAACATAGTTCTATTTCATAGAAAAATGCAAAAGTACAAAAAAATAAGCGCTAATGTTGAGGTCTTCAAATGTAGTATTAGCGTCTAAATTGATTAGCTTTGTGCTCATTCTGCCATCCATTTCTGCTAAGATTATTTCTCCTTGATCCTCAAACTCAAATCTGGACTGAAATTTCTTGTCTTTTGTTTAACTAGTAGACAAGTAGGATCAGTTGGTTATTTTTGTGAGACACATCAATGCTTACTCCTGGCATGTCATCATAAGACAAAGGAAATACGACAATACTACTTAAAATATTGTATTAACTTTTGCTTTTTTTTAGCCTCCAAATGTATGCTAATATGTGTTCCTTCACGATCTCCACATCTGCTACGTTGACAGCCTATGTTTCATGCATATTGGTTTCTTCTAGCTTTCAACTTAATCGATCTCATGTGGTAGATTTTCAGGCATCATGTTTTCATCTTACGCTTCGTGATCTTGTTCATCATTTTCACCTTGATCAATGGATTTTTTACTTGTCATAACCATTGAACGGGGATTTTTACTAATATAAGGGCTGGAAAATGCAAAAGGTATGTAAAAATAAATAAATATTTAAAATAACGGGAAATTTTTTAAAGAAAAACAAAGACTTTTTTGTTTTCAAAGTATTCTAGCTTTATAAGAGGCAAAAACAAAAGATTAGGCATGATTCAAGCCTCGATTTGATCGTGCAAATTTTAAAATCAAACTATTTTTCCACACTACCAGGACTCTGGTTGAAATAGGGATGGGCTGATGGTCCAATTCTACAAGTTTTCTCTAGGTTCGACATCACGAATGGTCAATTTGATGAGATTCATTTCGTTCTCCAGCCATGGCAACAAATAGATTGCCTATTCCTTGCACAATGTTATCAATGCCAGCTTGATCTGGAACCAAAGCTTGTTCTAGTACGAAGATTGTCTTGCTTGACCCGTGTGGAATCTTTCCAAGGTAGGCTCATATTTGAGTCCGTTGGTGCCTCTCTAATGCTTCACCTGGATTGGCTCACCTATGTGATTGGACTTTGGTCTAAATCGACTCTTTGGTTGATAACCATACTTCAACATCTCTGATGTAACCATTTTTGCTGCACTTGACAATTTTGTGTCGTCTGTCTTTGATTCCTCATTGACCCATACAACTTGCATGATTTTCAAAGTGTGAAAAGTGGCTCCGTCTAAGTCATTGGTAACAGAGATAGAATTAACAAAATGATTGGGGTGACTAAGATCCCCTTGGATGGTGATTTCTATGCGACCCCACTCAAATTTCACACAGTGATGAAGAGTAGAAGGAAATGCTCTAGCCATGTGAACCCATTGTCTTCCTAGAAATAAGTTGTAGTTTGATGATACATCCATAACTTGAAACAAAATGGGGAATTCGGCCGACCATACTTGTAATGTAAGATAGATCTCACCAATGACACTTTTCTGCGCTCCATCAAAAGCTCAAACTTTTACACGACTTTTCCTCATCTCTCCCATATTAACACCTCAATCTCTCAAAGTTTTGAAAGGATAGATGTTTCATCCAGAATCATCATCATTCGAAACTCGAGTCATAATCTCATCACAACATTTGACTGCGATGTGAAATGCTTTTTTCCAGCCCCTTCTGTAGCCAACTCATCATCATAGAAAGAAATCTTGTTATCTTCCACTATTCTTCAAATCATTGTAGCTAAAGTTTCACTTCTGGTCTATTTTGGAATGCTTATTCCGCATAACACCTCCATTAAAGCATTCCTATGAGCTTCGAAACTCATAAGCAGAGACCAAATGTATATGTGGGTTGGCATCTTCTTCAGCTACACTTTGACCGAATAGTCTTTAGACTGCATCTTCTTCCAAAACTCTACAGCTTTAGCATCGTTAACATTCTTCTTTGGATTATGTTCTTTTCAAAGAATTCAATTTTACGTCCTCTGGGGCTTAACAATTTTCCGACATAGTCATCCCCTAAGCCATGACAATGTCGATCATCTTGCCCGTGGCGCCATCAATAGTCCCATGGGACTGCTTTGGTTTTACACTCAGGCTTTCCAGCGATTAGAGTGGTCACTACAACTCTTGGGAGATATGATTGGACAGTCAGAGGTTACTTTAGTTGAACAGTGTTAACAGGTTTCACCAGAGATGTCATGATATTCACTTCATCTGTATTTGGGTAGTCGGGACCCTCATATTCGTCATCTAGAGTAACCATGTTGACCTCCCAAGTCTCATAGTTTGGCAAGGGGTTGTTGTTTACATTGGAAGGTGTTGGATTGCATTTGATTACTCCTCTCTTGATGAAAGATTTGATTTGGTTCTTCAAACCGTAACAATATTCTGTGTCATGTCCTTAAATTCCCGAGCGGTAAGTGCATCGCTTGTTTCTATCAAAGCTACAAAGGATTGGATCGGGAAGGTTTCCTCCAACTGGTTGCATCACTCTTGTTATCCTCAACTTCTCAAACATTTGGGCATAAAGTTTTGAAATATGTGTGTAAACACGAGCATTTCTAACCTTGATATTCATATGTGGTCTTGGTGCATATGATGGTCTATTTTAGGGAATTGCTCTTGGTGGATTTTGGTATACTGGTGCTGGGAATGATTCTAGTGGGGTTGGGTATTATATACTTGTTACGGGACGTATGAAGTTTGTGAAACAATCTGGGGATTGTTGGAGTATTGGTGGGACGGTCCTCCTTGTTGGTATGTAACAACTAAAACATCCTCCCTTTTCCTTTTCAAGCTGCCAGTGGATCCCAATTGTATAGGCCTACTTACATCCCGCAATGCGACCATACACTAAATCTTTCCACATTTAACACCTCATCTATAAACTCCCCTATTTCGACCAATTTTACGGACTTCTGGCCAATCCTTGACATCAACTTGTCCAAGTTGACACCCTTTTGAGCACGAATAAAGTATATCGAGAGCGCACTCTCATATAGTGGTGGCTTCACCCTTGCAGCTTCAGTTCTCCAATGTCATGCGTACTCTTTGAAATTCTCTAATTGCTTCTTCTGTATGTTGTCCAATGAGATTCTGTCGGTCATAATTTCAGTATTAAATCTAAAAATGAGTCATGAAATCTTCAACCATTTCCTGCCAGCCATGCCATTTTGGAGGAACTTAGAGCGTATACCAGGCCAATGTTTCCCTTGAAAGACTTTGGATGAACAACTTCTTGCTTTGCTTCTAATTTCTCCTAGCACTGACTAATTTGTCACAACATGCCATTAAATGTGTGTGAGGGTCACCTTTTCCATAAAAAATGTCAAACTTTAGTGGTTTGTACCCTACCAGCATGTCTATATCTGGCTGGATGCACAAGTCAGCATAACCCAGACTCTCTATTCCTCTAACGACTTGTAAGCTTTTCAATGCTTTTTTCGTACATGACATTGGGCATTGATCGATGAATCCTCTTTAAACCAAGCACCTTTCTCCATTTCTACATACTTATCAGCCTCGTACGAGACTTTAATCACTGCTGGCATTATGAATGAGGAGCTTCAGTGACATATACCTATGGAACATGTGACTCATAGGGAGCGATGACATGTGCCCTAAGTATTTGTTGCGTCGTAGGTATAGTAGGGTCGTGATTATAGAGGTCAGGAATGTTCCTGACTGCGGTTGGAGAAACAGGTGTAACTCGATCATGAGCGGGAGCATGTTGAATTAGTTCTGACTAGTTAGGTAAGTCGGCAGGAGGTAAGTTAGCCTTTGGGAAGTAAATAGGTTTTTTGAGAGTAGGAAAAGTGGTCGCCCCGACAGTTGGCCAAGTCTCACACTTGACACAATTCTTCCCTTAAGATCTCAAGTTCTTGCTCCATGTGAGCCATTTTCTCCTCGTTTTAAATGTCGATTATACTTTGAGAACTTTAGAGGTTCTCAAAAGGTACTATTATGTTAGCAGTACCATTGAACTCGTCTTTATCAATCATTTTTCCTTTTGATCGAAGGTTGTATCGTGAGTCAGCTAATTTTCTAGTAGACATAAATCAATGCACTTTCAGAGATAAATAAAGAAAAGAATACAAAGAAACTATGTTAGTTTGGGAAATACTGAATGATGTAACAAATAAGTAAATGTAATACAAATATACGTCAATTCAGCGACAATCAAAATGTGTCCTAATATAGAACCTGTTTTTGCCTGAGGTAGGACTAAGTTAAAATATGTTCAATAAATAAATTATCCATTTCAATACATTTAGATTTGAAGCAAACATAACTTCATTGATTAATTAGTTTGGCTATTACAATGAGGTAGGCGATCAAAATCCTAAGAAATGAAATTACAAAGGGTGGTCACAACGGATACAAGAGGGATAGGCCACACATCACTTTTAGGAACTTATGACGTAATTAAAAGATGAAAGACGATCTACGGCCAGGTTGGGGCATCGTCATCGTCTCCCAAATCATAGTAAGACCCCGATTGATACTTTTGTGATTTGTCGATTTTCCATTACAATCGTTTAAATCTTTCCTTTCATTGAACCCTATAAAACCATATTCCAAGTGATCATCTTTTGTTGCTTGAAAAGGTTCATTGTCCATATGCATCACTCTTCCATATCTAGATTCATACAAATTAGGATCATGCTCTGAGTTTTCTTCCTGATCCTTTTCCATCTCCTCATTTGTCTTTCTATGATCCTCTTATGGTCTTCCTCCACCTCTTCATTTGGTTCGTCATCACCTGCCTCTATGAGATGGTCGACAGACCGAAGGGTCACCCGATGGTACATGGTTATGGTGATGGCATGAAGTTCAATAACTCTGTGCCAATTTGATTGATCTTTGAGTGTGTGTGAACCCCAGATTTGCTCATAGTTAGGCCTAGTGAGAATTCCCCCTATCATAAACCAAGTATAATATTCATGTGTGCACGAGGACTCAACCCCCATGCTTGAGTCAAGAATACCACACCATCCTTGTACCAAAGTAGCGACATTTTTATCAGGATTCTTTATTCATAATCGACCTCTGTTAATGCAATCTTTGACCATAGAGGAATGCCTTAGTTAATCCCACACTTTTGGGTGACTCTTGGAGGTGCGTAAGGTTGGAAGCCTTCCAACCCAATCAACTAAATTAAATAGGTGTGGTTGGTTCTCAACAAAGCTCAGGCATGGACCCATGGCAGTCACCATTGAACACGGTTCATGTGAGGTGGGTTGGAAAAAGGTTCCATCCATATTTATTATTTGGGGCATCCCACATGCTCAATCTCATCGCATGGCTTCTGATTTTGTTGCGTAAGTCTAGTTCAGTGCTATTTTCTAATTTTCTCATAGAAGCCCAACGCCCAAATCTACAGTAACAGGTTACTTCCCTTAAAGTGACCATATCCTCTAGAACAGAGGGATAACGATTGAAATATTTTTTCAAAGATAAGGGTATGATGGTAACTCTAACAGGTCCTCTAAACATCAAGATTACCATATGTATTAGGTTGATGTCGACACAACCTTTGTTCTTTGGGAAAATCATAATACCCAAATAAACCATCGCGAAAACAATAGCCCTGTGTCTTTCCCAACCTACTCTAGAGATGACGAATTCTAGTTGGAACCTATCATAGTTATCTTGATGACCGAACCTTTTAAACAGATAATCCAACTAGACCCATCCCTCGTCAACTCTTTGCAAACATGGGCCTACCTCAAATCCAAAATCTGAAGAAAAGTGATTCCCAATATAGTGAGCGGGACTAAGGATGCTCTGCCATCCAACGGTAAATAAGCAATTTAAATTATCTCTTCCACTATTGTATTATTTCAAAGTTTGTGAACTGGAAAATCAATATTGTTGGTTGTCGAAATTCAATCATTGGAGTAATGAGTGACTTGTTTCCCTCCACATTCAGTAGATCAGTTAATGACCCCAAGTGTAGCATAATCTTTTTTTCATATGCCACTTGGATGTTTCCCCACCACTCATTCAATAATCAGGGGACCTTAGTCATCATCTTGATATTGGGAAGGTGTTGGTTGATTTGCATCTGAAATAAAGGGTATATGGTATAATGAGTTTATTTACTCTAAACCTGTTATATGTTAAGTTTGGATAATTTATATCAATTTCACACAAAGTGTATATCGTAAAGTTTTAAAGAAGAAACTCATTGACATTCGGGTGGTTTCCTAAACGTAATAACAATACTTTATATTGTTTTGCCTAAGGCTATGCAACATGACCTTTTGTAGAGTGCGATTTTTTTACTAGATGATTGAGAGTGGGATTGAGTTATTACGAGAAGGTGCACTATCTTAATTGCACAAACTCTAAAACTAAGGAATCTAAAGAGAGGATAGAAAGTACAAATGACAGTGTCGGAAAGCAGTAACAAGCGTTTCAAAACAAATACGGAAGACATGTTTGGATTTTAGTTGCGATCTTTCAATCAAAGTAGTGAATCATTTCAATAAAGTAAACAAGCAGAAATAAACAAGTAATCACAAGTATTATTCCTAAATTAAGTTTTCTAAGTATAAAACCTAAAAAAGGTCTCCATTGGAATCGCTGAGCTGTCGTACCCCTAATTCGAACTAGTTGAAACAGTTCACAACATAATATGGCTGCCACTCTGGTTTTTGAAAAAATTGTATTGTTTTTATTTTAGAGTCGCCACATAAATTTTAAGGAAAATGTCAGGAAAATTATTTTTATGTAAATGTAAACTCTGTTTAGAGTTTCAAAACTAGTGACATTTCGAGTAAGGTTTTTGGTTACTCGACGGGAATTTTTTAAGCATCTCTCAGAAACTATCCGAAGAAAGCCCTTAAACTCAATTTAGAAAAATATGATTAGAAAAACATGTTTATTTATTTACTTTAAAAATCGGTGATAAGTTAATTAGTTTCTTCATTATTTCAAAACAATTTGTTAACTCATAAAACTCATGTGAGGCTCTAGTTCATCCTATTTCATTTTGAGGGTGTTACAAGTTTACATTTACATAAAAAATGGTTTTCCTAATATTTCTTTAATATTTAGGTGACAACTCTAAAACAAAAACAAAAATACTCTTTCCAAAGATTAGAGTGGCAGCCATATAATGTTGTGATCTATTCAGCTAGTTCGAAATAGGGTGCAATAGCTTGACAACTCTGCTAGGAAACCTCATTTAATTCTTGATTTATCCTAACTGTATGATCAAGCGATCACATGACCTAAATTAAATAAGACATTTTTCATCTTTACCTAAAAATAGTACCACCCCTGCATCCACCTAATCTTTCAACTTGCCAAGACCCCAACGTCGTATTCCTCAAATTTTCCAAAAAAAAAGAACGACACCCCTCACTACTTCTCCTCATTACAAACGATTTTCTCCACTTTTTTTGAAACGGATGACGCCTCCTCTTTCTTCTCCTTCCCCGGGAGTCTGTACACTGCACGCTCACCTTCCCCTGCCTCTTTCGACCTCTCCCATCAAGTTTAGCCATGGACTGCTAGAAATCAAAATATCCAGCAGCCTCCAACGTCACCTCTGCCCCCATCCGCCGTCCATCAATTACAAACCCCCTATATATCAATTTTTACATCTTTTCCAATTAATTTATTTTCCCAAAGCATGCCTACAAATCTCGACTACTAGCAATTTTAGGATTGAAAAGGTGAGCGAGAAAAATAACCGTAGGATTTTTGTTGGTTATGACTTAATCGAACGAGTTTTAATGTGTGAGACTATCCCAAAATCGTCTGTAAATAGTCATTTGATTCCCATTGAAAATGATCGTAGAAAATTTTGGACATCATCTGGAAATCAGAGAAAGATCGATCAAAAAGAGAAAAATGCAATCTATATTTCAAATAGTCAAAAAGGTTATCTCATCTTCTTCCTCTTCGGTTTTGAACTCTAGTTCGAGTAATTTTTAAATTTTAAACTTGACGTGAAAGCACTTAGTTTGTTGCTCAACACAAGATGAAATTCTTTCTCTCATTTATTTTTATTTTCCTTTATTGTCATCGAATATGGTCATGTGCAGGGATGTTATGTTGAGTGTGATCTTTTCTATTTTTTTACGTATGTGTTAATATTCGCCTCTTTGTTTCTCCAAAAATAAAAAGAGTAATAATATGATTTCATCTTGTCTTTGTTTGAACCTATAGTTGTTTTGCATCCTGAGATATATTTGATATGTAATATATAATTATTTAAAGTAACATTATAATCTACTTCCATGCGTGAAAGGTCTTTGGCTTATATAATTAAAATGTCAAAGTCTTTGACTTTATCGACTAATTCTTTTTGTTGATATTTTAATATTGAGCATTTATTTCTGTTTAATGGGTACTGAAATCTGTCTCATTATATTTTATTTAAAAACAGTTTATAACATGTTCAAGGAAGCTAGTAGTTTTAGAAAATAAACTACAAACTCAATTAGTTGAATACGTGATTGATATTAAAAGTTTGCCTTTGTTTCATGTTAGCATTCTCTTTAATTTTCTACTTAAAGTGTCATTGTTGTTTCTCATTGTACCATTGTTGTTTTCTTGTGTGATATGTCAAAAAATTCATTCCATGTTTCATGTGTGGAAAATTGACTATTTTTTCACTTTAGAGATAGTGACTATAAATGATAATTTCTTGCTCTGTTTAATCCTTATTCTATCAAAGAAAATATATTGTTGTTGTGCGCTTTTGTATGTGTAAAAAAATTTCATGGAGATTTTGAAAGTTTATTTTTGCATAGTTTTTATTAACATGAATAATTAGTAAGAAAATAATGTTTTGACCTATATTTTACAACTAAATTCTCTAATTGTTGTGATTTATTAATATGTCATGTATCTCCTAAATTCTCAAAAATATATGTGAGGTTTATGCTCCCCTATTCAACGTATGAATAAATTTAATGGAAATCCATTGAAGTTTTATTACCTAACTATGAAAAATTGCTCACTATTTAGTCCTACTATTGTTTGACACATGATTTTAATATTTTTCTTTCTCATATTTTTCATGTACAATCGGAGGGCTGAAATTTCTACTTTGGAACCCGTTATTGCCTAAAATATTAGGCGAACAACAATCAGGACCATCGCAGTGCTTGAGTCTCGCAAATTAGGAGGTCTATATTTTCTTAGCTTTCTTTCGTTGTCCTACTTATGTTGTTTTTATATGTTGACTAACCTTTACTTTCAAGTTTTTGATATATTACTTGTCTCTTTATTTTTGAAGTTTATTTACGTGAGCTAATATTATTTGTTTATGAATTTAGATGAAACACTTTTAGACTAAGTAATACGAAAAATATTTCTGAAAAAATGGGTTAGCATTTTTACTTCAACATTCTTTCAGGCCATTTAACTTGATAAGAGGGGGTTTATAGTTTAATAAGTTTTACATATGAATTTTCAAATGGCTAAACTAATATTCATTTAGGTCTACGTATCGCTTAGGACCTCCAAATAAATTTTAAACTAGTTTAAAGGCTAGAATAATTACCTTTAGTAATTACTTATAGCTAACATATTTACCTTTTGATAGACATTTTTTAAGAAAAAGTAAGTATGAAAGTAGGCTTATATATTTAACAAAACAAAAATAACTAGAGAACAAGTTTCAACAGTTAGAAGCGTATTTTATCTTTAGATCAACCTCTTTATAAATAAATTATATTTACTTTTATTACTATCTCTATTTCTAAAAGTCAAATATCAGTGAAATGTTTCAATTTCTTAATATGCTATTTCATGATTTTAGATATGCAAACAGGTTCAAAATAGAAGGTACATACATATATATATTTCATACACATGAAGATATAAATTCTATATTTTCTCTACATAATCTACAATCTTTTTCTACTGTCTTATTTTATTTCACGTCTTAATAAAACGACACATTTTTTGCAAATCCAACATTTATAGGATAAGTTTACTATGACACATCTATATTTTCCAACATCGAAAAATTGTTACATTTTATGTGCATTTATTTATTTTACTATATGATAAACATACTACTACTAATTTTATTAACAGATATATATATGTTGTTCCGTGTATTTTACTCTTTTTCTTATAGCTTTTGATGTCAGTTTTAAAGAATTTAGAAGTCAAACGTCAAGGGATGACCAAGACATTCGAAAACTAGTCTTTTATGTGTTGGTGTGTTCTAGTATGTTGTTCATGTTTTTATGTGTTGTTAGGAGTCAAAAATCAGTAGAGGGGACCCTAGTGTCTTAATAATTGTTTTTAGGGTCAAAACATCCGGATACGACTCCCCAAGGACCAACCTAGGGGTCCTTGAGGAGGACTCAATCAAGGCAGCGTGCACGCAACAACTTTTTAGAGGTGCTTTCGCGATGCGGGCCTGTCACTCGGAGGCAAAAAGTTGCCTCTGCGTCGCGGGCTTGTCACGCACCATTTTTCAGCAAATAATTGTCGAGAATCAAATCTGGGATGTGCCTCAACGAGGCGCAGGGATGTTCCATATTTGACTGCGTCAATAAAAGTAAAGTTAGACTTAATTAAAAAGGGTCCAACTAGTGTAGGGGTGTTTTGAGTACTTTGGGGATTTATTATAAACGGTTTTAAGTCACTTTTGCATCACTTGACCAATCAAAAACAAAACCCTCAAATTGAAAATCAAAAGCTCTCTTTTCTCTCTAAATTCACTCTCCGCCCTAATCCTCCATTGAAAAACTCTCAAGCTCCAAGGAAGAATACTAATTCTCCAAGTTTTGAACCCAAATTTTGTGGCTGGGTCTTTAATTAAGTACGAGAGTTCTTTATCTAAGGCTAGCTATCACCTTAGAGCCAATTTCAAAGTGATTTCAAACATTTCAAAGTTTATTGAAAAGTCCAATTTTCACACTAACTCAAGGGTTCTTGCATGAAACGATTTTCAAATCATTAGATATGACATTATTGATGTTTTATTGATGTTTTGCAATGAAAAACTCCATGAACCCTTGATTTCACTAAATCTCTAATTTGGCTTATGAAGTGGGTGTATTGCTTTTGATCTAATGTTGATGGAATTGTGATTGTAATGAGTTATATAGTTGATTTCTATTGTAAATTATGATATTATATTGTGAATTGTTAGAGTTGTTAAGGAATGATGATCTTGGCTATTGGAAGAGGGTAATTTGACCTAATTCCCTTACTAATGTAGAATTGATATAGAATTGCTCTTGTGTGATATGGTCCACTTATGGTGGCGGTGTTTACTTCTTATTCTTATTGTGATCATGGCCTTGTCGGCATTATTATGTGAATTGTACTTGTATCTTATTAGATTACATATGAAGGTATAATGTGAAGTTGGGTATGTGAATGTAATGTTGTATAAAGGTATGTGATATTGTGAATAAAAGCATATTCCTCTAAATGTTGGTATGTGATGATGATAGACTATGAAGAGTATTTACATGCTGGTATGGTCTTGTTTAGGTAGAGATAGTTGTCCCTACTTGATACATGAAACTTATGTTGAATGAATGAATGAAAGTCTAGGATCGATAGACCTAAGTTGGTGCCCTTCCTTGAATTATAAATGAGGTATTCTAGAGCATGTCTTGAACCGGTAGACCTAAGAATGGTTCCCCTTCTTGATGAGTCTAGAACCCTCAGTGAAAGTGAAAACCTTGAATATGAAAACAAGGTTTATAATGAAGTGAATCAGATCGACCTAGCATGGTATCCGTTTCATGAATGAGCTATCATAATGAACCTTGACCGGCAGCCCTATGGACCCCTTCTTGGAAATGGTATTAGGAGTTGGTAGGGCTTAGAGATGGTACCTTCTCAAATATTTTATGTGTGAACTTACTCTATGAGAAAAAAGGCAAAGCACCGAGTAGATATGCTTACGGTAATAGCTTTACTTGAAGTATGAGACTAGAGTACAAAGAAGCCTTTTGATATCCCCTAAATCATGTGCCTACATGGCATGTGTCCTAGTTCTACCTTCGGAAAGTAGAACACCTTCCACGGTGTGGGGTCTTATGACACCGAATTTCATACCTAGCTAGTATGGTCTATGTCGGTTAATTCCTATTCTCTTCATGTGGAATGTGCACTCTAGTTATTGGATTAGTTCTACAACGTATAGGTAGTGGAATGGGACGCTACATACACATGACACGAGTAGGCTTTGAAAATGCTATAGTGAGTTCTCTAGGCCTTCTAAGACCATTATGTGAAGTCCCCAATCTGTTTAGTTGTCTCCTAAATGGCTTAAATGAATAATGTTTACTTAGTGAAAGTATGTTGAATAGAAAGGTTCTTACCTAGGGTGGCTTTAAGGAAAACATAGGTGTGCTTGAAGAGGGTGTTTGAGCGGTCTCTTCATGTCTTACTTAGGTGGGTCTTAGAGTAACCTTAAGTAGAGATTCTAAATGATGAAAAAACTTACTTGATGAATATGGAATTAAGTGCTATATGTTGATACTAGTTGAATATGTCTTATATGTGATTGTTGACTTGTATTATGTCTCTTACACTCCTATGATAAAGGTTTTAATCAAAATTTCATGAAATCATGTTTATACTAAATGTCCCTTTTTGCATGGTTTTTGCATGGCTTCCATACTTAGTGCTTAAATGTGCTAATCCCTTATTTTCACTTTTTGACTGAAGTGTAGGGATTGGAGGTCTTGGTATGATATGGATAAAGATGATGGATAGGTTTGTAAGGGTTGAAGATGAAGTTTTGGTGAGTCCTAATAGATTCGAGGTCAAGACCTACATGTTCCTTTTTTGGTCTTTTAGTCTTTATTTCATCTTCTATGGGCTTAGTCCCAAATATTGTACTCCAAAAGTAATTGGATTTTTAATGAGACATATTGTAAAGTTAGATGTTTTAAAGTCTTTCGCTTGCTAATTAATGAAAGTATTCTTCGTGTGTGAAGAATGTTTTAAATTCTTGCTTATTTTGAGTACCATATGCAATGAAAGATCCATGTGTCTTGTATGAGAGACCTCCATGAGGTCGATTACACCTATTATGGCTACGGGGTACTCCTGAGTTGTTACAAACTTGGTATCAGAGCATAAGGTTTCTAGTATGGTCTTAGGTTGTCTTAAAAGCACATCTAGTAGATTTTTGTTCATTATGTGGAGCGCGCCACATTATGAACAGGAGGATATTGGGTGCGAAGAAAGTTTCACTTCTTCATTCTTATAATTGTGTCTAAGAGTTTTGCTCTATGATGTCTTTACTTGTTCCTTATGTGATGGTCCATTGAGTGGGATTCCCTTGTAAGGGTTGTGTTGCAAGGTTGAGGGAGAGAAAACGTTGTGTCTGACTTGTTAGATGTGAGGTTCAAGGTTGTGATGATGACCTTAGGTTTGATGAGTTGATTTATGATTGTGAGTATTGTTGGTAGAACCCGGCTTTGATATGTTGTGCTTTTGAGGTAGACCGAAAGAGATGATGAAATGTGCTGGCCTTGAAAATACTAAAGTGAGTTCCTTATGTATTCCAAGACCATTATGTGAAGTCCCCTATTTGTTTAGTTTCCTCCTAAATGTCTTAAATGAATAATGTTTACTTAGTGAAGTATGTTGAATAGAAAGGTTCTTATCTAATGTGGATTTGAGGAATACTTAGGTGTGCTTGAAGAGGGTTTATGTAAGGTCTCTTCATGTCTTACTTAGGTGGGTCTTAGAGTAACCTTAGGTACAGAGTCTAAATGATGAAAAGTCTTACTTGATGAATATGGAATTAAGTGTTATATGTTGATACTAGTTGACTATGTTTTATATATGATTGTTAACTCGTATTATGTCTCTTAAACTCTTATGATGAATGTTTTTATCAAAATTTCATGAAAGCATGTTTCTAGTAAATGTCCCTTTTTGCATGGTTTTTGCACTACTTCCATACTTAGTGTTTAAATGTGCTAACCCCTTCTTTTCTCTTTTGATTAAAGTGTTGGGATTGAAGGTCTTGGTATGCTATGGATGACGTATAGGTTTCTAAGGGTTGAAGATGAAGTTTTGGTGAGTCCTCATAGATTCAAGGACAAGACCTACATGTTCCCTTTTCGGTCTTTTAGTCTTTATTTCAAGTCTTGTATGGGCTTAATCCCAAATATTGTACTCCAAAAGTTATTAAATGTTTTAGTGAGACATATTGTAAAGTTAGATGTTTTAAAGTCTTTTGCTTTCTAATTAATTAAAGTATTCTTCGTGTGTGAAGAAAGTTTTAAATTCTTGCTTATTTTGAGTAGTGAATGCAATGAAAGGTCCATGAGTCTTGTATGAGACCTCCTTGAGGTCAAATACTCTGGTTACGGTTAGGGGGTACTCCCAGGTCGTTACAAAACTCTTTTTAGATTTGTGAAACCAGAGATATTATGAGTAAGGGTTTTAGTTACTCGATGGGAATGTGTTAAGCATCCCTTAGAGTCAGTCCGGAGATAGTCCTTAAACTCAATTTAGAAAAATATATTTAAGAGAACTTGTTTATTTATTTGCTTTAATAATCAAGGATAAGTTAATTATTTTAAGAAAAAGAGTAAAACACAAGGTACATATATACTTCTATTAAATAAAATTAATAGTAGTATATTTATTATATAGTAAAATAAATAAATGCACTTAAAATGTAACAATTTTTATCTGTTGTAAAATATAGATGTATAGCAAACTTATCGTATAGATGTTGAATTTGCAAAAAATCTTTCCTTTTATTGATACGTGAAATAAAAATACGATATATAAAGATAATAGATTATGTAGAGAAATATAGAATTTGTGTATGGCATATATATGTATGTAACTTGTATTTTGAACCTGTCTGCATATCTAAAATCTTGAAATAGCATGTTACAAAATTAAAAAACTTCAACAATATTTGATTTGTAGAAATAGAAATAGTAATAATAGTAAATGTAATTTCTTTATAAAGAGGTTGATCTAAAGATTATAAAATAGATTTCTAACTATTGAGACTTGTTCTCTAGTTATAATTATTTGATAAAATATATAAGCCTACTTTTTACTTATTTTCATAAAAAAAATATGTATGTCTAAAGGTAAATATCTTAGCCATAAGTAATTTCTAAAGATAATTATTCTAGCCTTTAAACTAGTTTAAAATTTATTTGGAGGTCCTAAGGGATTAGTAGACCTAAATGAATATTAGTTTAGCTCCTTTGAAACTTCATTTGAATGTTTTTAAAACTATAAGCCCCTCTTTTAAACATCAAAGGGCAGAAACAATGTTATAAGCAAAAATGCTAACCCACTTTTTAAGAAAATACCTTTTTTAATCATTTGTTCTCAAATTGTTTCATATAAATTCATAAACAAATAATATTAGCTCACATAAATAAACTTCAAAATAAAAAGACAAGCAATATATCAAAAATTTATAAGTAATAGACAACATATCGAAGCAACATAAATAGGACTACGAAAGAAATGCTAAGAAAACATTGGACTCCTTATTTGCGAGACTCCAAGCATTATGATGGTCCTAATTGCTGTTAGCTTAATATTTTAGGCCAATAATGAGTTCCAAAGTAGAAACTCCAGCCCTTCAATTGTACATGAAAAATACGAGAAAGAAAAAGATTTGAATCATGTGTCAAACAATAGCAGGACAATATAGTTAACTTCAGGCAGTAAAACTTCAATGGATTTCCATTAAATTTATTCATATGTTGAACAGGGGAGCATAAACCTCACATATGTTTTCGAGAATTTAGAAGATACATGACATATTAAAAAAGCACACCAATTTGAGAATTTAGTTTTAAAATACAAGCCAAAACGTTCAATTTCTTACTAGTTGCTCATGCTAATAAAAAATATACAAAAATAAACATTCAAAATCTCCATAAAATTTTTGTACACATACAACAGTGCACAACAACAATTCATATTCTTTAATAGAATTAGGAATAAACAGAACAAGAAATTACCATTTATAGTCGCTATCTCTAATGTGAAAAAATATTCAATTTTCGACACATGAAACATGGAGTGATTTCTTTCGATATATCACAACAAGAAAACAACATTGGTATGACGAGAAACAACTATTGGGTATGTAGCGAGAGTTAATAGGAAAGTGAGGGAAGATGAAAAGAGAGGAACTTGAAAAGTTGGGAACTTGAAAATTTCTTTTATGCTATAGTGAAAAGGAATTAGTCCCTCATCCATGGTGGAAAGAAAAATAGGAGAGTTTAAATATATAAACACTCCTATTAATTGTTAAAAGGGTTGAAAAGAGGGACCCCTCACACGTAATCGTTTTTGTTGCTCGTTCGACTCGGCTTCGGCTTCGGTATCACGACCCGAGTCTACACCCTAGACGTGGCCGAAACTCAAAAACCATTGCTAGTCCTCAAGAGAACCCTCATCCTGGATGACTACAAGCGGAAGACTAACTTAAGCATGCAAAAGATTAAAAGTGAAATAAATAAATAAACTCAACTTTAACTCAAATGAACAACTCTGAAAAAAATAACATATTAAACTCACCATAAAATAGGCAACTTAAGCCTTAAAAACATTTAATAAAATAAATGAATAATATAGACTTCTTAACTAAACTAACTATCTATGAAGCCTCTAATTGACAAAGATGAAAGTCGGGACATGTCCCACGACCTCCTAACAACTAATATGACTGAAAGAAAAAGTAGAACCTCCGGAAACAAGGAGGCTCACCATATGTATCAACGAAGCTCCTATTGATGATCTTGAAAACCTGTGTCTTCATCATCCAAAGATGTAGGCCAAATGACTCATTACGTGGAATATACGAGCATGTAAGGGGAATTCTAAAGCATAAAACATAGGCTTGACTTGATAAAAATGAAACATACTTACCTCTTTTCAACTCAACTCAAATCAAGAATATGATACTCAACTCAAAGATTAGATATTCAACTCAATGATTAGATAATCAACTTCAAAGATATGACAATCGACTCAATGAAGCACATATCAACTCAACATACTTAACATAAGGTACTCAACTCCAAATACTCAACTCTTGATACTTAACTGAACTCATTTCGATATAAAATAGTTTAAAACAAGTGCAATATAAAGAAAAATTGTTTAAAAACATGATATCAAGTCATAATCATAATATTATAAAAGACATATCATGATCCCTCTCAAAGTCTTCTTGTGCAATGCATGAATGAATTCCCATACCCCTCATTCATACAAAGCAGAATCCCTAGAGGAACCATGCAAATATTGTTGTGGGAATTTCTCTAACCGACAACCATCACTTAAGAGCTATTGTGATGATACAACACTTTACCTCGCACTGCTAAGGACCGACCTATACCTTGCCATCAGTATTGGAGGCTAACTTAACTTAGTGGATCCACTATCTTAACTTATGTGATCATCTAAAAAGTATGACCATTAATACCCATGATGGGTACCTCATTTATGGAGACTTAAGTTATTATGAACTCGCATCCCCATATCGTTGCTCAATACTACTCCCAAAAATATACTTAGCTTGTGTGTTTTTAAACAACTTCTTCCTTTAGGTTGAAATAATTACTCAACACTTATCTTTAAAAGCTCTCTTGGAATCATTGTTCCCTTTTTTTTCTCAAAACTCTTTTGGAAATATTAGTTTTCTCTTATGTTAAATGTGAAAACATTTATAAATTATTTGGGAATACTTAGTTTCCTATAGCTTTTTGAGAAGTGAACTCAACTCTTTAATCTTATCTTAACTTGAAACTCTTAGTCTTAAAACAAAGTAAAACGTTTGTAAAGACTTTTGAGAACTTTATAAACTTGGCTTTGACTTGCTTCTTAACTTCTTAACTTGACTCTTAACGTTCCTTGAATTGAAGTATGAATTCAAGGTTCATGATCTCATGTTTATGAATTATTTCATGATTATTAACTTGGAGGGTTAATATGGAATTATGAGCATGAACTATTCAACTCGAGAACTCAAAGGTACTCCTCATCTTAAGACTGTTCGACTTATAGGGTTTATGCGGACATATTGGCATGGACAATTCAACTGAAGGACTTCATGGGTAACATGTAATAGTCTCATGATTAGAAATCTAATCCCAAAGGAGATTAGGAACTTAATACTCAAGACTTAGAACTTGAAGATACAACTTCTCTTAAAGATACTCAATTTGTGGAGTCCTTGTCGAATTTATGGGAGTGAATGACTCAACTCGAAGGTCTACATAATATATGAAACTCATGTATATGAATCTTGTCATCGTCTTGTTTACTTCCTCAAAACTTAATCAGTGATGGATCTAAAAAAATTCACAATTGAACTTAAATAATTTCTTGAACTCTACTTTTAACTTTCTCTGAATGTGAATTATGAATTCAAGAGTTATGGTTCATAATATGAAGGATCTCAACAAAAATTATAGAAATTCGATAATTATGAATAAAACATTTAAAATAAACATGAACTCAAGAACTAAAAATCAACTTATCTCAACAATACTCAAATCTTGGGGTAGAATCCTAGATTATTTTTTTACTAATCTGAAAGTAGATATAGGGTATGAGGAGGAACTACTACAAAGCTATGATGGCCTTATATACTTTTAAAAAAACAAGATTCTTGAATAATTTGTAAGAATCTTGAATAAGAACTTGATTAGAAGCCTTGAAACCCTAGCTTGAAGGTAAACAATCAAGAAAACCTTTCTTGAGATTCTTAAATTAGTTTCTTAAAATTTCTATGGCCAAGAATTATGATTTTTCATTAGTGAACATGAAAATCTGATTGTTATGAGCCTTTTATTAGTCATGATATTGGCTTATGATTTTTTTGGAGGTAAAAAGACAAAACAACCATTTTTAATATTTTTCCGTCAACTAACTCGTAATAGCATTACATAGATTACTAAAATCGCCATAACTTTTTACTCAAAAATTGGATTGACGTGAAATTGGTGGCGTTGTAAAGTAGATACAGTTACCTTCACTCGGATGGGTTATGACTCACCTAACTCTTAATATTCTAAGATTTATGGTCCTTTAAAGTTGATTGAAGTAAAATCCTACATCAAAACATAATGAAACTTCAAGAACACTTATCAAGAACTAATCAAGAACTTGAATTCTTAAATTTCAAGAATGAAATTACGGTAAATAAATCATGATTGGAGTGTGGGTGAACAAACCCAACACTATGGAAGCTTACATATCCTAAAGAACTAGGTTCTTGGCGAATTTATGAATTTCTTGAACGAATGCTCTGATCTGTTTCTCCTTTCTCCTCTTTTCTCTTCTTGACTCTCGACTAAAACCCTAGGAACATGTTAGGCTTATAAAACTGAACCCAGTAGGATTATACCCCTAAAATATTACTAAAAATGAAATAAATCTGATTGGGTAAGGAAAAGACCAAATACCCCTCATTATTTTCGGCTAACTTTCCTTAACTGGACAACCTAACTTTAAAAGGTCATATCTCACTCATCCGAACTCGAAACTTACAAAACTCGGTGGCGTTCGGAAGATAATTCAAAGGTATTTCCTAAGTTATCTTTTAAAACACCTAATCATTGTGTGGTGAGGGTTTATTATTGTTCGAAGTTGACCTAAAACTCATACTTAAGCATAACTTGCAAAATTTCAGATTTTCTCTTTCCAATTAAGTTCTTTTTGGTACTCAAGGTTCTACATCTGGTCACCTAAACTTAATACTTAAGAAATTTTTAATTCCTTGGGAAAATCTTACTCACTAAGAAGAACATTTCGAGTCTTAGCTCAAAACTTTTTTTGGGTGTTACATTATCTCCCTCTTGGGATCATTCATTCTTGAATGACGGCTGGACTTGGTATGGAATGGGTTACTCTTAGTAAGGTATGCGTCTAATTGTATGCTCTTGCTAAATTTAAGCTTAACTCAAATCCATAAGTTTGGATTATATACTTCTCCAACACTATTACTCCTTACCACCACATTCAAGCTTAGTGCTTCCACAACTCCAAGGACTCCTACTAACCAACTCCTTCGGAACGACTAAGGTCTCTCATTTAACTATTTCTCATAGTAAAACTTTATCATATTTTCTTTATCCTCATTACCATCCTTGGACGGAATAAAAACACCATCACTATCATGTTAAGATCATTAACCTTCTTTTTTTTAACTTCACTCAACTGCTAAAAGGATTTCAAAAAAGATATTCCCAAACTCTTTGGAACTCATTACTATCTTATTCTCAATACTTGACTTGCTTTCTCATCTTATCATCTCCTCCTTAGGTCTAAGGATAGCACTTGAAAGTTATGGACCTATTCCACATCTAACTGGGGTACTTTCTCTTAGTTCTCTTTTTACTCTTGTGACTTAGCCACACTTCACTGCCCTTATCTAATGGTTAGGGTCTCTCTTACTCATATTCATTGCAACAATCATCTCAATACCTCACCTATTCTATGTCAAGTCTATCATATCAAATCTCAAGACTAACATCATCACCCTCATGTTATCATTAGTTTGATCATGACACTCATCTAAAATTCAAGCTTAATGTTTATTACTAAACCCGAATATCAATATGATTGCTCGCTTACTATACTTACACCTCGATACTACTATGAAAATTTAGAAACATTTGTCCACTAGGACCTTATGACAAATAGTCAATCGTCACCTCTTAGTCTTCATACTTGAGAATTACTATCACCTTCGTAAGTACTATTCACTGTCACACTTGGTCATTTCAAACACAATGACATATTATCATAACCCCTTTTAGTTAAGGTATACTCTTAACTCATATTGACTTGCAATACTTACTCTACCTCCTTTCATGATCTCTTCACAACTCTTCACTTCTTAGTCTACCCATAACAAAAAACTCTTCAGTATTATATTACCAGGAGCATGACTATAGTAACATAGCTTGTAAAAACATCATGTCCCTTACTAGGTTTACTAAACCTCTCCATACTTTCCTCAAACTCTAGGATCTTTCACTACTACTACTCATGATCTCATAACTCATGTAACTCTTTCATGTGAAAATCATACCCAAGCTCTAAACATACTTATCAAAAAGGACCTCAACTGAAACAAGGCTTAAGGAAAAGAGTACAAGCACTGTTTAGCTTAAACGCAGGATTCACATAAATATGGGAGCATTCCTCTGAAACTGAACACTTCACTTACTCTTGGGCTTCTCTCAAGACCTTCTAGAGTCTCATGACTTCCTCAAACTCTTTATAAGAACAACTCATCGACAAAGAACTAACTCTGCTTTTTGACAACCTCTAGTATGATGGGTAGTCGAATGAATCTGAGAACGCATGAGTTAGAATAGATCTAGTTGACTCAGCTTTATTGCACGATTAAGAGTATGCAAGAAGGAAAACTTTTCTTAAATGTCTGTAATCCCTTCATTTGTAGAAGTGAGGCCCTCAAAACCATAAACAAGATCCTACTTGACACAGCTTCATAGACACCCTAGGACTCTTGAACTCTGTGCTCTGATATTAAGTTTGTCATGAATCGAGTTTACACCCTGAACATGGCCGACACTCAAGAACCATTGTTGGTCCCCAAGCGAACCCTCATCCTGGCTGACTACAAGCAGAAAACTAACTTAAGCATGCAAAAGCATAAAAGTGAAGTAAAATTAAATAAACTCAACTTTACACAACTTTAACTCAAATAAAATCCTCTAAAAAAATAATACATTAAACTCGCAATAAAATCGGAAACTTAAGTCTTTAAAATATTTAATAATACAAATTAATAATACAAACATCTTAACTATATTGATTATCTACAAAGCCTCTAACTGACAAAGATGGAAGTCGGGACAAGTCCCACAACCTCTTAACAACTGATATGACTGAATGTAAAAGTAGAACCCTCCGGAAAAAAAGAGGCTTACTATATGTAACTCGAACTCCCGGCTGTATCAACGAAGCTCCTATTCATGATCTTGAATACCTATGTTTGTATCATGAAAAGATGCAGGCCAAATGGCTCAGTACATGGAATGTACGAGCATATAATGGGGATTCTAAATCATAAAACATAGGATTGAACTTGATAAAAAGGAAAAATGCCTACCTCTTTTCCACTCAAATCAAATCAAGAATATGATACTTAACTCAAAGATTAGATATTCAACCCAATAATTAGATACTCAACTTCAAAGATATGATACTCAATTCAATGAAGCATATACCAACATAAGATACTCTACTTAAGGTACTCAACTCGAAATACTTAAATCTTGATACTTAACTGAACTCATTTCGATATAAAGTAGTTTAAGATAAGTGCAATATAAATAAAAATTGTATAAAATCATGATGTCAATTCATAATCATAATATCATAAAAGACATTCCATGATCCCTCTCAAAGTCTACTTGTGCAATGCACGAATGTAGTCACATCCCCCCCCCCCATTCATACTAAGTAGAACCCCTTGAGGAACCATGCAAATATTGTTGTGGGAGTTTGTCAAACCGACAACCATCACTTATGATCTATACTGATGATACAACACTTCACCTCGCTGCCAAGGACCAACATATACCTGGCCATTAGTATAGGAAGCTAACTTAAATTGGTGAATCAACTAGCTTAACTTATGTGATCATCTAAAAAGTATGACCTATTAATACCCATGGTGACTACATGGTTTATGGAGACTTGAGTTATTATGAACTCGTATCCCCATATCGGTGCTCAATACTACTCCTAAAAATATACTTAGCTCATGTGTTTTTAGAACAACTTCTTTGTTTAGGTTGAGATAATTTCTCAACACTTAGCTTTAAAAGCTCTCTTGTAATCGATGTTCCCTTTTCTTACTCAAAACTCTTTTGGAAATCTTAGTTTTCTCTTATCTTAAATGTGAAAACATTTATATATTTTGTGAGAATACTTAGTTCCCTATACTTTTTTAGAAGTGAACTCAAGACTTTACTCTTAGCTTAACTTTAAACTTTTAGTTTTAAAACTAAATTAAAACGTTTGTAAAAGACTTTTGAGAAATCTATAAACTTTGCTTTGACTTACTTCATAACTTCTCAACTTGACTCTTAATTTTCCTTGCATTCAAGTATGGGTTCAAGGTTTATGATCTCATGTTTATGGAAGATTTTATGATTTTCAACTAGGAGGGTTCATGCGGAATTATAAGCATGAACTACTTAACTATAGAAATCATAGGTACTCCTCATCTCAAGAATGTTCGACTTATAGGATTCATGCGGAATCATAGGCATGGACAATTCAACTCAAGGACTTCACAGGTAACATGTAATTGTCCCATTATTAGAAATATAATCTCAAAGGAGATTAGGAACTTAATACACAAGACTTTGAACTTGAAGATACAACTTCTCTCAAAGATACTCATTTTGTGGAGTCCATGCGGAATTTATGGGCATGAACGACTCGACTCGAAGGTCTACATACTACATTGAACTCATGTATGTATGTGACTCTTCTGATTCTCTTGTTTACTTCATCAAAACTTAATCAATGATGGATCACTAAGAATTCACAATTGAACTTAAATATTTTCTTGAACTCTACTCTTAACTTTCTCTTGAATGTGAATTATGAACTCCAGAGTTCTGGTTCATGATATGAAGGATCTCAACAAAAATATATAAATTCGATAATTATGAATAAAACATTTAAAAGAAACATGAACTCAAGAACTAAAAATCAACTTTTCTCAACAATAATCAAATCTAGGGGTAGAATCCTAGATTATTCTTTTACTAATCTAAAGATAGATGTAGGGTGTGAGGACAAACTAGTACAAAATTTTGATAGACTTATATACTTAAAAAAACATGATTCTTGAAGAACGTTTAAGAATCTTGAAGAAGAACTTGATTAGAGGCCTTGAAATCCTAGCTTGAAGGTAAACAATTAAGAAAACCTTTCTTGAGATTCTTGAATTAGTTTCTTGAAATTCCTATGATCAAGAATTATGATTTTACATTAGTGAACATGAAAATCTGATTGTTATGAGCATGTTATTAGTCAAGAAATTTGTTTATGGTTTTCTTGGAGGTAAAAAGACAAAAAACAATTAATTTTAATATTTTCCCATCAGCTAACTCGTAATAGCACTATATAGATTGCTAAAATCGCCATAACTTTTTACTCAGAAATTGGATTGACGTAAAATTGGTGGTGCTGGAAAGTATATTCAATTATCTTTAATTGAATAGGTTATGACTCATGTAACTCTTAATATTCTAAGATATATGATCGTTTAAAGTTGACTCAAATAGAATCTTACATCAAAACTTGCTGAAACTTCAAGAACTCATCAAGAACTTAAATCTTTATATTTCAAGAACGAAATTGTGTTGAATAACTCATGATTGGCGTGTGGTTGAACGAACCTAACACTATGGAAGCGTATATACCTCAAAGAACTAAGTTTTTGGCGAATTTCTGAATTTCTTGAAAGAACTTTTTGATCCTTTCTCCTGTTTTCTCTTCTTTTCTCCTCTTCAACTCTCAACTAAAACCATAGGTATATGTTAGGCTTAGAAAATTGAACTTAATAGGATCATACCCCTAAAATATTACTAAAAACGAAATAAATCTGATTGGGTAAGGAAAAGAAAAAAATACCCCTCACTAGTTTCGGCTAACTTTCCTTAACTGGAAAGTCTAACTTTAAAAGGTCATATCTCACTAATTAAAACTCGAAATTTAGCAAACTTGGTGGTGTTTGAAACATAATTCAATGATATTTCCTAAGGTATCTTGTAAAACACCTAAATCATTGTGTGCTGAGAATAACGATTGTTTGAAGATGACCTAAAACTCATAATTAAGCATAACTTGCAACATTTTAGATTTCGCTCTTTCCAATTAAGTTCTTTTTGGTAATCAAGGTGATACATCTGGTCACCTGAGCTTAATACTTAACAAATTTTTAATTCCTTAGTAAAATCGCACTCACTATGAAGAACAGTTCGAGTCCTGGATCAAAAATTTATAGGGTGTTACATTCGATTTAGGCTATGGCTTTGGCTTTGGCTTTGGAAAATGATCGAAAGATTATTTTTTGGACAAATTTTGTTTTAATTAATTAGTTTATTATTTATTTTTAATTACTCAAATTAAATTAAATGACCAAAAATTTTCAATTAATAATTAACCGACATGTTTCAATTAATTAGTTAATTAACGACCTGACTCAGATCCACGCGCGACCCATTTTATTTTAATTCTTTCCCATTTTATTTGGATTTCCCACCATTTGAAGTGATTGTTCTGAAAGGTTACAACTTTTAGGGAAAGTCATGACCGTCTGAAAGATTGCAACTTTATTGAATGGTCGTCTGGATTCAGAAAGGGTTGCAACCTATCAGAACCAGTTCCTCTTGCCTATAAATACATTGATTCTTTATATTTTTTCCATACAAATTTTTTTGATTTCTCCTTCTTCTTCTGCACAAAGTTTTTTTGTGTACTTTACTGTTGTTGAGTGGTTCAATGACACTAGAGTTTTGGGTATCTATACGCTGCTGATTGAGATCTCTATCCTGGGAGGAAATATTTCAAATCAAACCTCGGATAATAGAGGGGAATAATTACCTTAAGGGGACAATGCGCATTCAGTGGTCTTGATCTTTTTCTATTCTAATTTTCCAGATTTTTGCACGTTTACTGATTTTAGTTTTTTGTGAATTAGTTTTTGTTCGTCTTTCTTACTGATTCCTTAAACTTATGTAACTTTGTGTTTCTGAAAAGTTTAGTATTTCTTTTCTTCAAACACTTATTGGCAACAACCTTAAGGAAATTAATAAATTAATTTTTAATCTGTGTTTGTGGTGGACACAAAAACCTTCGTGGTTTTGTACTCCTTTTAGTCTATAATTTTAAGTTATTGCTTACTATGATTGTATCGATTTTTCTTTACTCAAAGATTGCAAAAAATAATGTTACACTGGTTGATGTTGCAGCAACCCGAACTATTGTACCACAAGCAGAGAAATTGGGTGAATTGTCTAGTGTGAATTTCAATTGATTAAAGCAACAGGTATTTTTCTGGCTTACCACTCTTGGTCTGCAAAAATTTACCAACGAAGAAACTCCAGTGCCTGCTGATGAAATGCCACGCTGAGAAGAATTCATGATTATTGATGCATGAAACCAGGCATACTTCCTATGTAAGGGCAATATTCTGAGTGCTTTAGAGGATTACTTATATAATTTCTATAGTGCAATGACAACTTTGAAAGAGTTGTGGGATGCACTTGAGAAGAAATATAAGAAAGAAGATGATGCTTGAAAAAGTTAGTTTTTAGACTATAAAATGGTAGATTGTAAAACTGTTGGATCACAAGTGCAGGAACTGCAACTTATTTTTCATGATCTGCTTGCTGAAGATATAATAGTAAATGAAGTTTTTCAAGTGGATGGAATGATCGAGAAGTTACCTACTTCGTGGAACGACTTCAAGAATTATCTAAAGTACAAGCGTAAGGAAATGAAGCTTGAAGATCTTGTGATTTGGCTCCATATTGAGGAAGATAACAAAACTACCGAAAAGAAGTCTCTTAAGAGTTCGGCAACAATTGGAGTTAATATTGTTGAAGAAGATCCTACCAAAGACAAAAAGAAAAGAAGTCCAACAGATAAAAGTCAGAATAGACCAAGAAGAAATTTAAGGGCAGCTGTTACAATTGTGGTAAGGCTGGTCATAAGTCTTCTGACTGTCATGCTCCAAGAAAGGACAAAGACAAAGACAAAGGCAAAGATAAACAAGCAAATATTATCGAAGAGATGGAAGATACAGATGACTTGTGTGTGATGATCTCGGAGAGCAACTTAGTTGGAAATCCCAAGGAGTGGTTTCTCGACTCAGGTGACACTCGACATATTTTCTCTGCCAAAAAAGCCTTTGCAACGTATGCTCCTATTGAGTTCGATAAATATTTGTTCATGGGAAACACAGCAACAACAAGGATTGCAGGAACTAGGAAAGTAGTGTTAAAAATGATATCCGGCAAGGTATTGAATTTTAACAGTGTTATGCATGTCCCTACTATTAGGAAGAATTCACTTTCTGCTGCACTGCTCGTCAAGAACGGGTTTAAATGTGTCCTAGTTAGTGACAAAGTTGTAATAAGTAAGAATGAGATGTTCTTAGGAAAGCGCTACCTCAATGAAGACCTGTTCAAACTGAATGTAATGGTTGTTGACAGTATTAATAAGAATTTTGCTTATGTTTACTTATTGGAGTCAAATGATTTATGGCATGCCCGTTTGGGACATGTTAATTACAAAGTCTTGGGAAAATTGGTAACTTTAAATGTATTTCCTGATTTTAAAGGTGTTGCATCGAAATGTGAAATTTGGGTGGAAACTAAGTTTGTTAAACATCCTTAGAATTCTGTTGAAAGAAATTCAAAACCTTTAGACTTAATTCACACAGATGTATGTGATATGAAGTTGATACCATCTCGTGGTGGGAAAAAGTATTTTACAACTTTTATTGACCATTGAACTCAATTTTGTTATGTATATTTGTTGGATAGTAAGGATGAAGCAATTGATACATTTAAGCAATACAAAAATGAAGTGGAGAATCAATTGAATCTAAAGATAAAAATGATTCGGAGTGATAGTGGTGGAGAATATGAAATTCCTTTTGTAAAGATATGTTGTGAATATGATATTATTCATCAAACTATTGAACCCTATACACCACAGTTAAATGGTTTGGCGGATCTGAAGAATAGATTATTAAAGGAAATGATGAACGCCTTGATGATCAATTCTGGTTCACCGCGAAACCTTTGGGGTGAAGCCATCCTTACGGCTAATAAGATACTCAATAGGGTACCCCGTAGCAAAGTGTGGGGGTGTCTACCAAAGGTAGAGGTTGCTTTACCAAAAAGGGTGAAAATTGGACCCAAAATGGTGGATTGTGTATTTATTGGATATGTTGTGAACAGTATGTCCTGTTGGTCTAGGTTCACGAATCTTATAGTCCCTAGATTGATGTTAAGATGATAATTGAGTTAGATAAAGTAGAGTTCTTCGAGCACATCTATCTGTATAAAACTTAATATGAGTCGACAAGTGAAAGACCTAAACGACCACGGGAATAATCAACGGAAAATACACTACCTAGTAAGGATCCTAGGCGTAGTACTCGCCAACAGAAACCAACTTCTTTCATACCAGAATTTGTTGAACTGTTGCTTGAAAAGGAACCTCAAATATTTAAAGCAACTATGTCTTCGTCTGGGTCAACTTATTGGAAAGACGTTGTCAATAGTGAGATCGAATAAATTTTAAGTAATAATGCTTGGGAATTGGTTAATCTTTCTCTGGGAAATAAAATTTTAGGATCAAAGTGGATCTTTAAAAGGAATATGAAAGTTGATGCGACTATTGACATATATGATGCTAGACTTGTAGTCAAAGGATACAAACAAAGGGAAGGTTTGGACTACTTTGATACATACTCTCAAGTAAGAAGGGATAACCTCAATTAGGATGTTAATAGCACTAGTGGCAGTGTATAATCTTAAAATCTACCAAATGGATGTAAATAAAACCTTCTTAAATATAGAGTTGGAGGAAGAAATTTACATGGAACAACCAAAAGGGTTTATAGTTCCTAGTAAAGAAGAGAAAGTGTGCAGACTTGTGAAGTCGCTTTATGGGCTCAAGCAAGCACCCAAACAATGGCATGCTAAATTTGACCAAACAATGTTTGCAAATGGATTCAATATTAATGAATGTAATAAGCGTGTTTACATTAAAAACATTCTGAATCATGAAGTCATTGTTTGTATGTATGTTGATGACATGTTAATAATGAGTGAGGATATTGACGATATAAATGCTACTAAGTGCATGATGTTCAAAAAGTTCGATATGAAGGACTTAGGAGTTTCAAATTTGATCTTAGGGATCAGGATTCTCAAAACTCGTCGTGGACTAGCATTATCTCAATCTCATTATATTGAAAGAGTATTGAATAAGTTAAAGTACTTGAATTTCAATGTTGTCAAAACTCCAATTGATTTAAGCTTTACATTTCAAAATAATGAAGGTGAAAGTGACTCTCAATTGGAAGATGTCAGAGTGTTGTATATTATGAAATGTACGCAACCAGATACAGCATGTGCTATTAGAAAACTAAGTCAGTTCACTAGTAATCCGAATTAAACTCACAGGATGGAAATGAAACGTGTGTTGGGGTATCTGAAACATACACAACACTATGCTTTTTATTATAGTAAATATTATGCTGTGATTAAAGGATATAGTGATACAAATTGGATGACCGAGTTAAATGAAGTAAAATCCACAAGTGTTTATGTATATACACTTGGTGGAGGAGCAGTCTCTTCAAAATCTCCAACACAGACATGTATCGCTCGCTCTACAATGGAATATGAATTTACTGCTTTAGATAAGGATATTCAAGAAGTCGAATGGGTACAGAATTTCCTAGAGGATATTCCATTTTGGCCCAAACCTGTGGGACCTACTACATACATTGAGATAGTCAAGTAGCAATAGGTAGGGCAGGGAGCGTCATGTACAACGGGAAGTCTCGTCATATACGATGGAGATATAAAACCATAATACAACTGCTCCATAGTGGAATTATCACAATTGACTATGTGAAGTCAAGTAATAGCATGCCAGATCCACTAACGGAAGGCCTAGTGAGAGAGGCAGTGGAAAGATCATCTAAAGAAATGAGTTTACGGCTTAGGACAAGTAAGCATGGTGGTAACTCTATCTAGCAGACAGGAGATCCAAAGAGATAGATTCAAGAATAAAAACTAAATTGTGATTGACGGCTCAACATTGTCAATCAACTCAATCCATTCTCATAATGAAAACAATGTTCACGAACTTGAGAAGTCCTCTTATGCTTTAGTAAAAAGGCATTTGTCCCTCATCGCTGGTGGAAAGAAAAATAGGAAACTTTAAATATAGAAATACTCCTATTAATTGTTAAAAGGATTGGAAAGAAAGACCTCCCTCGTGCCGTCGTCGTTGTCTCTTGAATTTTGAAAATGATCGAGAGATTATTTTGTGGACAAAGTTTGTTTCAATTAATTATTTATTTATTTAATTAATTAATCAAATTAAATTAAATTCGCAAAATGTTTCAATCAATTATTTAATTAACCAAAATGTTTCTGTTAATTAGTTAATTGACCGACCCGACTCAAATCCATATGCAACCCATTTTATTTTAATTCTTTGCCATTTTTGTAAGACCCCGAAAATGACTTAGGTGAATTAGATCCTAAAATGTTGTTATTGATGTTATAAGTTCCTAAATAGGTCTGTTATATGGTATTGAGTTAGTGTCTAAGAGTTTAGGTGCATTGGAAGTTAAACGTCAAGGGACGATCAAGACGTTCGACGACTAGGTCACCTATGTGCCTCATATGTGGTTTTATGTGATTATGTGTTATGTATAAGGTTATAAGGTCTTTAATTGAGTTATTATAGCATATATAGGAAGTGTGTCGAGTTTCATGGAGTTTGGAGGTCAAACTTCCAAAAACGTCCATGACGTTCAAAAGGTTTGCCTTGAAATGACCTTGTGTGTCTAAGCATGTTTCGTTGAGTTTCCGTGTTCATTTTTGATAAAATACATGTGAGAGGTGATAAAATCATGAACGATCATGTTTGTGTTGGAAACATCCGGGCAAACATCCCCAAGGACCAACCAAGAGTACTTGAGGGAGGACCCAAACTTGGTGTCAAGGCTGCCCAAGACAGCCCAAACCACGGAGTCAGTCGACGCCCCGTTGGTTGGGTCTCATCGATTGGGACATAGCCTGGGGAGGAGAGGGACCAAGGTCAAGCCTCAGTCCTAGACCACAGAAAAACAGGACGGTCCATTGGTTAAGGGACGGCCCGTTGGTTGGTGTCCGTCGATGCCACTATGTCCTACACGCAGCTTCACTGTAAGTTGAGGCATGAAGTTGTTATTTTACCCCACTTACAAATAGAAGGTTTGGAGGTTCTTAAGGGGTACTTTGGGTATTTTAAATATGAATATAAGAGTTTAACACTTAGAATATTTCATTCTTCCAAATTAAAACCCCAAATCCCTTAGAATTCTCTCTAGAACTCCATTGGAGTCAAACTCAAGGAAGGGCTTGGAGTGACGAGTTGAGTGCAAATTCTTCATAAAATTGTAGAATTAGCTTCATCAAGGAATGGATTTTTATCCTTGAAACTCTTTTCATCAAGGATCCCCAATTCTCAACATGTTTTCTGATGTTTTCAAGTTGAATTGTCAATGATTTCTAATGATTGTATAAAGATTTAAATGATATGTTATTGATTATTTTAGCCTAAATTACCTATGAACCCATGAATTGGATGAACCCTAGATTTTGACTAAGTTATGGGTTACTTGATATTGACTTAATGTTTACGAATTCTAATGTAGATTTCTATGGGCTTTCTAATGATGTAAGAATTGTGTTCAATTGATATCTAGGTAGTATTAGATTGATGGATCTCTATTGAATTGACCTAGTTTCATTGATTATCATTGTTTCTACGTTGAATTATTGTTCATGGCCATTGGTAAGGCCTTATGGTATGAATTGGATGATTTGGCATTGGATTGAGTTATTGAGGATGTTTTGGTGGTAATCTTCCCTATTTCCTTTATTTTGATGTTTTTATACTTCAATTATGTTGTGATTGGTATCGTCCACTTATGGTGGCGGTATTATGTGTTTCACTTGCAATTGATGTGGCCTTGTCGGCGTTACTTTATGTATTATGATGATCAGGGCCTTGTCGGCAAACTACTTGAAGTAATGTGGCTATTTGTGTAGTTTATTATGTGAAGTATAATCATATCTACCTACATGCTAGTAATGTGAAAGTTTGATGTATATTAGGAGATCATGTTAGACTATGACTATGTGCTTATATGTGCAGTCTTAGAGTTGATGCATGATTGTTCCTACTTGACTATATGAGTCTATAATTGTTATATTGATGATGTTTTAGTAATGTATAGGGTGACATAAAAATGATAAGGGTCATCCTAAGTGCTTTAAAGAATGATATGCTCTATGTGATAAGGTGAAAGATTGTAGTGTCTTGTTTGGTGGACTTGTGTCCCTTACTTGATATATGAATGAATATTATGAGATTATGATATGTCTTGACTAGGTAGGCTTAGTGACCCTTTACATTTATTAATGAAAGATATGTGAGAAATTATAGGATTTTAAAAAGATCATGTACGTGGTAAAGATTATGTTATGCATGTTGAAGTCGAGAATGGTATCCTTCATGTAAGGGAATAGTGAACTTAAGGTTAATTTTCTGAAACGGCATCATATTAATCCTTAGGAATGTCATAATGATCTATCTTAGTCGTCATTGAAGGGTATTCCTAGTGGACCTCTTTGGTAGGGTGAATGTGATTGGGTTATGAACTAGATAAGGAACCTCTTCATGTGATCCTTTAATGTCAACTACTCTATGAGAACCAAGGATAGAACCGAGTGATTATGTTATGGGAAGTAGCTCTACTTGATAATGAGACTAGAGTACAATGTTCTTCTACTTGAGAAAGAGACTAGAATGCATAAAAACCCTTCATATTACTTAGAACTCCGAATTCCTTGTCTAGCTATCATGGTCTATGTCGGTTATTGCATATTCTCATCATGTGTGATACTTACTAGCATTAGAGAAGTTCTATGAAGTTTAGGTGGTGGTATGGGACGCTATCTATACATTGCACAATAGTCTTTGAAGGCGTTAGTTAGAGTCTCTAGGCCTTGTCCAAGAACATTACTTGAATGTCCTATATGTGTTGAATGTCTCCTAAATGAACTAATGAATTTAATGACTTAAGTTAAATAATAAAGTATGTTAATTAAATAAGTACTTATCTAGAGTAGTTAAGGATTGTATAGTTAAGGTGTGAAGGGGGCATAGGAATGGTCACTTCGTATCTTACCTAGATAAGTCTTAAGAATGACTCTAGTTAGGGAAGATGTTGATTATGTGGACATGATCCAAACTTAGGAAGTCTTAAGGATTATTAAGGTAGTCTTGAAGAGGTCAATCATGGACTTTATCTTCTTGATCTACTTAAGTAAGTCTTTTGATAGCCTTTGATGAGGAAATATCATATTATCTATATGTTGATATGTTTGATGTCTTGAAGTGTGTATGTGACTTATTACAAGTGTTCTTGAAGGTCATTTAGGTATGCTTAGGGAGGTTATATGGGCAGTCTCTCTTTGTGTTTCTTAAGTGGGTTTTAGGATAGCTTTTAATGAGGAGACTACAAGCTAAGATGTGTTAACTGTAAAGTGACTCAAAAAAATTATGATATTCGCTTAATTGTTATCCTATGTGTTTCTAAGTTGTTAAATGTTGTTTCTTATGATTATTATATGATTTTTAAATGAGAAGATGCATATTTCAAATGAATGTCCATTTTCATGATTTTTATGCAGTATGCAATACTTAGTACATGTGGTTGTACTAATGCATGCTTTTATTGATCTCTATAGTTGTTGGTAGGTGAGGAGATTTTGGGAAGTGAAGACTTGGATCGTAGCATCATTCAAGTGAAGTTGAAGTATGTCCTCATTTGATTCGAGGTCATAGATGTCTTTTATGTTTTTTCAAAGTATTGTAATAGACTAAGTATTTCTATATTTTGAAGTATGATCCGTGTCCCAAGTATTCTCGTGTCTTAAGTTTGATGAGATTGAGACTTAGTATTTCCTATGACTTTATATGAAAGAGATTTTTAAAGACTATGTTATGTTTTGTGAAAAGTTTTAATTCGGCACTACTTTTCATTATGTATATGCAATGAATGATATATAAGGGCTTGTACAAGACCTCCGAGAGGTCAAGTATGCCGGTTGCAATCCGAGATTGCCCCTATCTTCTAGGGTGTGGTTTTGGGATGTGACAAACTTGGTATCAGAGCATAGGTTGTGAAAGTAGTATTAGGAATCAAAAAGTCTCATCAGGTCACCTCTATTAGAGTCTTGACCATCGGCGTGAGTCGCGACACATATATGGGCAAGAGGCTATAGGACGATAGAGTTTCCCTTCTTTTCTACTCCTATGTTGTGCCGTAGAGTAAAAGTTATGAGTACTCTTTTCTTATGGTTTTCCTTGTGTATCTAGGAAGATGAATACTAGGAGGACACCGGCTAGGAGCATTGAGGAGAATGAGGTGCAAGAGGAGATCCCTCCTCAAATCGAGGAAGTTGAGAAAGTTCCTCAAGGGGCTCAAGGTTCTCAAGGTGATCAAGGTGATCATGTCCCTAATGTGGAAGGAGGTACTGAGGTTCTGGAGGTTCATCCAGAGTTGACTAATAGGGAGATTAGAGAGTCTTTGTTTGTTTTAGCCCGAGCCGTGACTACTCAAGTGAATTTGAGTATGGTGCCTAGGGAGAATGTTGTGTAGAGCACTATGACCTCTAGGTTGGGAGATTTCGTGAGGATGAATCCTCCTATCTCTCTTGGCTCTAAGGTGGGAGAGGATTCCCAAGAGTTTCCTGATGGAGTGTACAAGGTGTTGAGTGCTATGGGGGTTACATCTAGGGAGAAGGCGGAGTTGGCTTCGTATCAATTGAGGGATGTTGCTCAAGTTTGGTACACTCAATGGAAGGGTAATAGGCTGAAGGAATCGGGTCCTATTGAGTGGGAAGAATTTAAGGAAGCTTTTCTTGGTAAGTACTTTCCCCGTGAGAAGAGGGAAGTTAAGGTGGAGGAGTTTATCAATCTCAAGCAAGGAAATATGAGTGTTGAGGAATACTATTTGGAGTTCTCAATGTTATCTAGATATGCCCCTTCTCTTGTGTCAAATCCAAGGGATGAAATGAGTCTCGTTGTGACCGGGGTCGCCGACTTAGTAAGGGAAGAATGTCGTACGACGATGTTACATGATGATATGATCGTAGCTAGACTCATGGTGTATGCAAAATCAATTGAAGAGTCTAAACTAAGGAGGATGGCTAGAAGCTTAAAAAGGAGTGGTGCTAGTGATCAAGGGCAACCTAGTTTTAAGAAGAGGGACCAAGGTCAAGAAGAACCTAAGAGTGTTAAGGTTAAATTGGAGAGAGGAGGTGGTTCTCAAAATGTCAAGCCTACATGTGTCACTTGTGGCAAGAAACATTATGGTGAGTGTCTATTGGGTACCGGGAGTTGCTATGGTTGTGGTAAGGAAGGACATAAGGTGAGATATTATCCTATGATTGCTTCTAGAGGAAGAGAGGGTAAGCAAGTTGCTCCTAGTGCTCCAAAGGATGATACTCCAACAAAGAGGCATTTCTATACACTCCAAACTAGAGGAACAAAGCTGGATGAGAATGGTGATGATAATGAAGGTGGTGAGTCATTGTTTTTCTTTCTCGAGATATGAGTTCCTTCTAAGTGGGGGAGTATGGTTAGAAGATGGGATAGAATGATATAGAAGCATGTTGTATGTGCATGGTGTTTAGGAGATTTGTTGAAATTGAATTTCATTATTTTCTTGCATTGTGTATTTTATGAAGTTATGATCCTGTTGTAAGATGTGTTTATATGATGTTACCTTGCATACTAGCTTGTTCATATCATGAGTTGCATAAAAGTTGCATTTTTGAAAAATTTGCTAAAAATTACTATAGCTTGGAAGACTGCTCACTGTTAAATTTTTGAGAAATTGACTAGTTGATTATTTTGTCTAAAATTGTTGTAATGCGGTTAGAACTGATGTATATAGGCATGATATTGAATATAAAATGAGTTTTACTTAATTGGAATGAAGCATGTGAGTTTTGAAACATAATGAGTTATAGAATTGTCTTCTATTTTCTTGTTATGTTGAGAATCTCTTGACTATATGAAATTGATGTTTTCTTCTTAGTTATGTGTTATATGTTATGGTCATGAGCTTCTAGTTAAATCTCTATTCTTGGAAGTGTTCGGAGAGTGGCAAGTGTCATTCACAAACGAATATTGTCTAAGTGAAGAGATTGTAAGACCCCGAAAATGACTTAGGTGAATTAGAGCCTAACATAATGTTATTGATGTTCTAAGGTCCTATATAGGTCTATTATATGGTATTGAGTCAGTGTCTAAGAGTTTAGGTGCATTGGAAGTCAAACGGCAAGGGACGACTAAGTCACCTATGTGCCTCGTATGTGGTTTTATGTGCTTATGTGTGATTCATGAGGTTATAAGAACTTTAAATGAGTTATTGTAGCATATATAGGCAGTGTGTTGAGTTTCTTGGAATTTGGAGGTCAAACGTCCAAGAACGTCCATGACGTTCGAAAGGTTTGCCTTGAAATGACCTCGTGTGTCTAAGCATGTTTTGTTGAGTTTTACGTGTTCGTTTTGAATGAAATTCATCTTAGAGGTGCTAAAATCATGTACAATCATGTTTGGGTTGGAAACGTCCGGGAAAACATCCCCAAGGACAAACCAAGGGTCGTTGAGGGAGGACCCAAACTTGGTGTCAAGGCTGCCCAAGACAGCCCAAACCACAGAGGCAGTCAACGCTTAGTGGGTCAATCGACGCCCCATTGGTTGGGTCCCGTCGATTGGGACTTAGCCTGGGGAGGAGAAGGACCAAGTCCAAGCCTCAGTCCCAGACCACGGACCAACAGGACGGTCCGTAGGTCAAGGGACGGCCCGTTGGTTAGTGTTCGTCGATGCCACTGTGTCCTGCACGCAGCTTCACTGTAAGTTGAGGCGTGAAGTTGTAATTTAACCCCACTTTCAAATAGAAGGTTTGGAGGTTCTTAAGGGGTATTTTGGGTATTTTAGACATGAATATAAGTTCTTAACACTTAGAATATTTCATTCTTCCAAATCAAAACCCCAAATCCCTTAGAATTCTCTCTAGAACTCCATTGGAGTCAAAACTCAAGGAAGAGCTTGGAGTGACAAATTGAGTGGAGATTATTCATCAATTTGAAAAATTAGCTTCATAAAGGTATGGATTTTGATCCTTGAAATACTCTTCATCAAGGAGCCCCAATTCTCAAGATGTTTTCTAAAGTTTTCAAGTTGAATTATCCAAATTTCATGATTCTACCATGGGTTCTTGCATTAATGATTTCTAAACATTGAATAATGATTTAAGTGATATTTTATTGATGATTTTATCCTAAATTATCTATGAACCCATTAATTGGATAAAACCTAGATTTTGACTATGTTATGGGTCACTTGATATAGACTTAATGTTTACAAATTCTAATGCAGATTTCTATGGGCATTCAAATGATGTAAGAATTGTGTTCAATTGATATCTAGGAAGTATTAGATTTATGAATCTCTATTGAATTGACCTAGTTTCATTTATTATCATAGTTTCTACATTGAATTATTGTTCTTGGTCATTGGTAAGGCCTTATGGTATTGAATTGGATGATTTGGCATTGGATTGAGTGGTTGAGGATGTTGTGGTGGTAAGCTTCCCTGTTTACTTTATTTTGATGTTTTTATACTTCAATAATGTTTTGATTGGTATGGTCCACATGGTGGCGGTGTTATGTGTTTTACTTGCAATTGACGTGGCCTTGTCGGCGTTACTTTATGTATTATGATGATCATGGCCTTGTCGGCAAACTACTTGAAGTAATGTGGCTATTTGTGTAGTTGATTATGTCAAAGTATGATCATATCTACCTACATGCTAGTAATGTGAAAGTTTGATGTATATTAGGAGATGATGTTAGACTATGTGTGTGCTTAAATGTGTAGTCTTAGAGTTGATGCATGATTGTTCCTACTTGACTATATGAGTCTATAATGGTTATATTGATGATGTTTTAGTAATTTATAGGGTGACATAAAAATGATAAGGGTCATCCGAAGTGATTTAAAGAATGATATACTATATGTGATAAGGTGAACGAATGTAGTGTCTTGTTTGGTGGACTTGTGTCCCTTACATAATATATGAATGAATGTTATGAGATTATGATATGTCTTGACTAGGCAGGCTTAGTGTACCCTTGTCATGTATTAATGAAAGATATGTGGTAAAGGTTATTTTATGAATGTTGAAGTCGAGAGTCGTAATGGTATCCTTCATGTAAGGGAATTGTGGACTTAAGGTTAATTGGCTGGAACGACATCATATTAATCCTAAGGAAAATCATAATGAGCTATCTTAGTTTCCATTGAAAGGTAGCCCTAGTGGACCTCTTTGGTAGGGTGAATGTGATTAGTTTATGAACTAGATAAGGAACCTCTTCATGTGATCCTTTAATGTCAATTACTCTATAAGAACCAAGGCTAGCACCGAGTGATAATGTTATGGGAAGTAGCTCTACTTGAGAATGAGACTAGAGTAGAATGTACCTATACTTGAGAATGAGACTAGAGTTCATAAAACCCTTCATATTCCTTAACCATGTGCCTACATGGGATGTGTCCTAGTTCTACCCTTGGAAAGTAGAACACCCTTATCGGAATAGGTTAGAGTCCCTAGGTCTTGTCCAAGACCATTACTTGAATGTTCGTTATGTGTTGAATGTCTCCTAAATGAACTAATGAATGTAATTACTTAAGTTAATTAAGAAAGAATGTTAATTAAATAAGTACTTATCTAGAGTAGTTAATGGTTGTATAGTTAAGGTGAGAAGGGGGCATAGGAATAGTCACTTCGTATCTTACCTAGATGAGTCTTAAGAATGACTCTAGTTAGGTACGATGTTGATTATGTGGACATGATCCAAACTTAGGAAGTCTTAAGGATTATTCAGGTAGTCTTGGAGAATGATTGACGTTATTTTCCTGATCTACTTAAGTAAGTCTTTTGATAGCCTTTGATGAGGAAATGTCATATTATTCTATATGTTGATATGTTTGATGTGTTGAAGTGTGTATGTGACTTATTATAAGTGTTCTTGAGGGTAATTTAGGTATTCTTAGGGAGGTTGTATGGGCGGTCTCTCTTTGTGTTGCTTAAGTGGGTCGTAGGATATCTTTTAGTAAGGAGACTACATGTTAAGAGGTGTTAAAATGGAAAAGGAAGCATTTCACTGTAACAGTGAAGATCTTTACTGTACAGTGAAATGGGTTACTGTAAAGTGACTCAAAAAAATAATGATATTCTCATAAATGTTATCTTATGTGTTTCTAAGTTTGTAAATATTTTTTCTTATGATTATTATATGATTTTTGAATGAAAAGATGCATATTTCAAATAAATGTCCGTTTTCATAATTTTTATGCATTATGTCATACTTAGTACATGTGGTTGTATAAATCCATGTGTTTATTTATCTCTATAGTTGTTGGCAGGTGAGGAGCTTTTGGGAAGTGAAGACTTGGATCGTTGCATCATTCAAGTGTAGTTGAAGTATGTCCTCATTTGATTCGAGGGCATAGATTCTTTATGTTTCTTTTCATAGTATTGCAATAGACTAAGAATTTCTATATTTTGAAGTATGATCTGTGTCCCAAGTATTCTCGTATCTTAAGTTTGATGAGATTGAGACTTAGTATTTCCTATGACTTTATATGAAAGAGATTTTTGAAGACTATGTTATGTTTTGTGAAGACTTTTAATTCCGCACTACTTTTCATTTTGTATATGCGATGAATGATATGTAAGAGCCTGTACAAGACCTCCGAGAGGTCAAGTACGCCGGTTGTAATCCGAGATTCATTCTATCTTCTAGGGTGTGGTTTCGGGATGTGACAATTTTATTTGAATTTCCCGCCGTTGGAAGTGACTGTTCTGAAAGATTGCAACTTTCAGGAACAGCCATGACCATTTGAAAGATTGCCACTTTCATGAATGGTTGTGTGGATATTGAAAGGGTTGCAACATTTCAGAATCATTTCCTCTTGCCTATAAATACATTAATTCTTCAATTTTATCCTTACAAATTTTTCTGATTTCTCCTTCTTCTTCTGCACAATGTTTTTTTTTTTGTGTATTTTACTATCATTGAGTGGTTCGCTGACACCTGATTTTTGGGTATCAATACGTTGGTAATTCAGATCATTCTATACTGGGAGAAAATATTCCAAATCAAACCTCGGATACTACAAGGGAATATTTTCCTTAAGGAGACATTGTGCATTAAGTGGGCTTGATATTTTTCTATTCTAATTTTCCAGATTCTGGTAAGCTTATACATTTAAGTTTTTTGTGAATTAATTTCTGTTCAATTTTCTTACTGATACCTTAAAATTTTGTAACTTCATGTTTCTGTAAAGTTTTGTTGGAATAAGTAATTTTGTTCTTCAAGCACAGATTGGCAACAACAACAATGACACTTTGAGCAGAAAAATAAAGAGAACGCTAACACCAATAGCTTCTTTTAACATGTTTTAAACTATTTTTTAACTAAAATATTATGAGACAGATTTCAGAACCCATTTTACTTGGAGGATTAAACAAAAATGAATGTTCAGTATTACAATACCAACAAAAACAATCAGTCAGCAAAGTCAAAGACTTTGACATTTTTAATTACATAAGCCAGAGCATCCTTTTCCACATGAAAGTAAATTATTATTTTACTTTTAGTTTGATATGGCATCGTAGTGAGCTTGGCCTGGACTTCCAAAATTGTATACTATATATCAAATATATCTCTGGATGCAAAACAACTATAGATTCAAACAAAGACGAGATGAAATCATATAATTCCTCATTTTCAATTTTGAGAGAAAAATAAAAGGTGAATATTAACACATCAACAAAAAAAATAGAACATATCACACTCAACATTACATCCCTTCACATGACCATATTAGATTACAATAAAGGAATATAAAACTAAATGAGAGAAAGGATTTCACCTTATGTTGAGCTGCAAACTAAGTGCTTAGGCGTAAAGATTAAAAGTTCAAACTTATTCGAAATCGAGTTTAATACCGAAGGGGGAGGAGATGAGATAATGTTTTGAACTCTTGAAATATGTATTGTATTTTCTCTTTTTTCTCGATCTCTCTCTGAATGTCGAATGATGTCCGAGATTTTCTCAGATCATTTTCAATGGGAGTCAAATGACTTCTTATAGAGGATTTTTGGATAGACTCACACTCTAAAACTCATTAGATAAAGGCATAACCAACAAAAATCCGACTGTTCTTTGCTTCCCTCACCTTTTCAGGCCTATCAATGGTGGTAGTCGAGAAATCTAGGCCTTCTTTGGGTCAAAAAATTAATTGGAAATGATGTAAAGGTAATAGAAAGGGGGGTTGTGATTGATGGACGACGGATGAGGGAAGAGGTGACGTTGGAGACCACCGAATGTTGTTGTTTTTTGGCAGTTCATGGTTGAACTTGAAGGATAGGTTGAAAGAGGCATGGGGAAGGTGAATGTGCAGACACCCGCGGAAGGAGAAGAAAGAGTGAGGCATCATCCTTTTTTCTGAAAAAATGGAGAAAAATGTAGGGCGGGAGGAAATTTTATGAGGAGTGTCGTTCTTTTTTTCTGGAAAAGGTGAGGATGACGACGTTGGGATGTTGAAAGATTAGGGGTGGTAGGGGTTGTACTATTTTTTGGAAAAGATGAAAACGGTCTTATTTAATATAGGTCGTCCAATCGTTTGATTAGACGGTTAAGATATATATATATATATATA
>NC_028639.1:13554462-13573676 GCF_001406875.1 Solanum pennellii
ATATACATTGTCACAACTGGAATCTAGACCCCAGGCGAGACTGGCGTCGTTAACCTCTTAGAGGTCGCAGACAAGCCTACTTGCGTTATTCATACTTCACTTAGGTTAATTTGAGCGGAAAATTTGAAACTTTTTGTTCTTTAACATACTTGCTAAACATTCTTAACATTTCATAATTGTTCATCATCAACCGTCTAACATTAAGAGATAAGCAACTGAAAGAAATAGTTCAATAAGTATTGAGTGTATAATTGCCAAAATGGCACCAATACAAAGTCTAAATAAAAATAGGAAAGAAACGCTAGTGGAACCTGCTCCACTAGCTCAACTCTAAAACCAATCTAGAATGTAAAACAGTAGCATCCTCGAAAGCATGAGGATCCACCAGGACCGGATGAATGCTGAAAGTCCGGATATCTGTAACGACGATCATGTAGCTCTATCGTCCACCTGTGCCTGCACCTAAAATAGTAGAGTTGTATCGGGTTAGTACACACTTGTACTAAGTATGGGTATATGCAAGAACACACCAAGGACATGCATAAGAAAGAATAGCTCTTCCCTAAAAACATGATTATGGGAAGTCAAGTCAGTGGACTTGCCAAATTTGAATTATGAAAGTCAGTGAACTTTCAAAATTTGGATTAGGAAAGTCCATGAGCTTCCCAAATTTGGATTTGGGAAGTCATGCCATGAGAGTAACATGCATCATCATAAATATCATATTGCACACAGCACATAACATATAACACATAGCTTCTTTCATATCATTCATTCATATGCCATGAGACCTTGGAATTATGGACTTGACATAAAGACTTTCCAAAATGAGGGCTCAACATATGGGACCTCAACTAGGGAGTCTTTATTAGCAAACACAGAGTCTGCTTCATTCATTCATACGTACTTCATTTCATTTCATTCATAGGCTAGAGTGGACACCAGCTATACCTAGGGTGTAGTTTAAGACTTTCATCAGGTTTGCTGTGCAATGATCAAGAATAACCTAATGTCATTACCTGAGTCTAGCTCACCTGTTGATTACCCTATCCTAACACCTTTTGGTATCATTCATTTCATTATGTGCTTCATTTGAGGATGGCCTCATTCATTCATTGGGAACTTTAACTTTAACCGACATAGATAATGTGAGCATCATGAAATCCAGTGTCTCCCCCACACCGAAAAGAGGTGGAATCACCAGCCAAAGTTACCCAATAAAATGCTAGCGTACATGGGAATTTAACCCCGCCAGATCCCTATATTGGCAGGATAAGTTCGAAGACTAGGAGATGTAAGGAGACCCACACTCGGCAAGCCGGGCAGTCTCATCTCATGAGAGTTACGTGAACCTCCGCCCTTCCCAAAAAAAGGCATCACCGCTCATAACTAATCTATCGGTGCTCAGTACAAAGTTCCATTACATTCATCTCATACGTCATGGAAGCTGGCTTCTAGTATGAGAACATCATAGATCATTAGATGATTTCTCATCTCATCATTCGTATTGAGTGTGTTAAGCTCAATACTCTCATTAGAGTGTTCATAGAGACTGGTCTCTTCATTATCTTACACTCTCATAGGTGAGTACGTATTGGTAACATTTAGTTAGGCTCATTTGATATTGCTCTGATCATTTACATTAGCCTCATATCATGTTCTCACCACATTCTTCATCATTAGCACCTTTGCTTTTCATAGTTACTCACCTCTTATTACGTAAATGTTCATTTTATCAGATGCCAATACACTTGGTCATTTGGTGTGTTTTACACCCTTACTTAACCCTTCTAGGGTTTCATTATTTCATTATTCATTTTATCATTTCATAGTTCCTCCCATCATATGCCAATTCACTTGGCCATTTAGTGTATCTTACACCCATACTTAACCTACTAGGGTTCATAATTTAATTACATACATCTTAGGTTCACTTACTTTTGAACATATGTTAGACTTATGTGTCTGTACATACAAGCCATGGGGTTCATTTATAGTTCGTTAAGTGATTCTTACTTTCCTAAGATTTTGTAGTACAAGACTTATGCATCTTGTATATATGCCAAGATCATGATTTTGATCTAAGTAGGTGACATTATTCTTGGATATTTGTTCACGTATGTCTTATGTATCAATACGGATGTTTGGGCAAGGGAACCCAAGTTCGAATCTCTTGGATAACATTTACATTTTCATTGATTTTATTTTTAATCTCCATCACATTGGGACTCTAGATTGAACGCCAACATTAATAATATATCTTTAATTCTCTACTTGATTTTCTTCTTAAATTGGCCGAAGGGTTGTGGGTACGAACCCCCACAACCCCTTTTTATTTTTCATTAACATCACTTTGCCCATTTTTGCCCAATCCAAGAGGTTGTGGGATCAAACCCTCACAGCCTCTTTTGATTTTTATCATTTAATTCGCTGGAATAGGGAGGTTTGTGGGTTCGAACCCCCACAGCCTTCTTATTTTAATTTAATTTCGCTAGGGGCTTGGGAGGTGTGGGTTCGAATCCCACTCCCCCCGTTTATTTGCTTAATTATTTTTCTCTTCTTTCTCCTCCAATTTGCGAGTTCGAATCCCCCGTCCCCCTTTATTTTTTTTCTTTTATTTTCTCGCGAATTCACAGTGGCCAGGTTCGATTCCCCTTAGCCCCATTTTCTTTTTCCCTTCTCGCGAAACCAGTAGCTAAAGGGTGAGGCTACAGGTTGGAATTGTGTCAATTAATTTTGAATGCATTTTGAAATTAAAAAATTGTGTCACCTTCTTCCANCCCCCCCCCCCCCCCCCTCCCCTCTTCTTTTTTGATTTTCACCATTTTCTACCTTCATTGGGTTCTTCTTTTTTCCTGACCATTTTCAGCCTTCAATAGTTGCTTTCTTCTTCAACATTCATCCTTTTTTTAAAAAAATAAAGAAAATTTGTATTTTTTTCATCTTCGGACCCTTTCCTACAAGTCTGTTATTGGAGAATGATATTTTCTTAAGGTATTTTTTTATGAAAAACTCAAATGAATATAGAATATTCTATAAGAAAGTTGATAGACCCACTCTTTTGCATATATAATTCAAAATGGGTCACTTATTCAAGAATTTAACATTCAATTAGGTGTTGAAGTTTTGGATTGATAAATGGCTAGTGAGGCGAGGGATGAACTTGAACAAAAAATGACTTGTATAGAAGAATAAAAGTATAAGAAGTGTTTAAATGGGGAAGAAAACATTTGGGAAAAACAACAAAATAAAGAAAAAAAAAGATTTATTTTCATTAAAAAATTGAATATGCAAATTATATTTACTTTTAAACAAGAAATTTCACATTTTTTTATATAATTTTAACTTGTAAAAAAATTTAAAACTATTAGTTATATATTATCCAATAAAAAGATGACATGTGTATGATATAACCATTCATTTTTTTTTACTATTTCACGTGCTTTTAGGAGAGTGAGTACACTCTCTTTGCCACATCAGCTCTTAGCATGTCATTTAATCACTTCAAAATTGTTAAGGGGAGTATTTAACGCCCGTATACTTAAAGTACTAAAGTACGTTTTGGCGCTAAGTTCACGGGGGGATTTGATGTGTTTTCTCTTTAAATTATAACTACTTCTTTATTGAATAATCATAATTATTAAATTAAAAATAATTCTTTTGCAAGACTAGCTTATTTTTAAAAAATTAGTCACTCTTAAAATTAAATTAATATAAATTATCAACTTATTAATTAATTAAGTTTTCTAATTTTAAAAAATGTATGAAAAGTATCTATTGCAACAAAAAAAATTATATTTGAACAAAAAATAGATTACAATNGGATCGTTAGTTTTAATCGCAGCATCAAGATTTAAGATAAAGAAGCACGATTCATGTGCTCGCCTACGTGACATACACGGATTGGCCGGTTTAAGGAGACTTAGATTGCCAAAATGGCTCAAATTAAAATAATTTAAATTATAACTACTTCTTCATTAAATTGTCATAAATATTAAATTAAAAATAATTATTTTACAAGATTAGCTTATTTGATAAAATTATTCACTCTTAAAATTGAATAAATATAAATTAGTAACTCATAATTAATTAATCTCTCTAATTTTAAAAAATGGATGAAAAATATCTATTGCAACAAAAGAAATTATTTGAACAAAAAATAGATTCAATTCTTAAGAATGAAATTTTAAATAAAAGAGAAAGTAATATATATATATATATATATATCCCGGGACCACGTGGGGCTCCACGAGTCGTGGTCATGACCACAAGCATGGTCCATTCGTGGACTTGAAGCAATGTCTAGGCACACATCTTAACGAGGGGCTCCACGAGCCGTGGTGCAAGACACGAGCCCTAGTCCCTCTCGTGGGCCTTGACGTAGTGGCTAAGCCACCCTTTATCAACCCTCAAACACTAAGGCATGTTCAAGGACACTCCCACAAGCCTTCTAAGGCTTCACAAGTCGTGAAGTGGCTCGTGTGGAGGAGACAATTTGAGGTAGCCTTAAGGAGGCTACTGCCTCCACCTTCACGAGTGGAACCACGACTAGTGGAGACCACCACATGTCGTTAAGGCCCTCGTGGTCTTTGGGAAGCGCCTTCACAAGGCTTGGGCAGACTTGGCCCTTGCCCTAGGCAAGCGTCCATGAATTTTACCCTCAAACGTATTTCTAGTTTAACCTACTTGTTTCCGGGGTATTACAAATATTTAATAAAAAGAATGAAATATGTATAAAATGATAAATTATCTCTTAAAATATTTTACTCAAATGAGTAAAAATAAATATGTATTATCAGTACAGTTAATCAACAAAAGTGAATGGCGAGTATACATGTGTTGATATTCTCATACATTTTTTCCCAAATTATTAAAGTGTCTATCTATATATAATAAACTAATATAAAAACTGACACATGTCAACCTCATAAAAAATTATTTATTATTAAATCAAAAAATTAATGTCACGATTCAAAAATATTGTGGTGGCACTCATCTTATCCCACCAAGACAAGTCAGGCTACAACCCAATCGAATCGATAAAGTGCTGAAATAAAATAAAAATAGAATCTCAATATCAATTACTAATACGGGAAACAAGTCAACTTACTAAATCCCCAAAATTCGGTTATCACGTGCACAACCCTCTAATGTAAATACTAGAATTGAAGAAAATATGTATGTCTCAAACGACGTTATCTCCCAAGTAAAACAAAATCATAACTAGATGTAAGAAGGTTCACGAAGAAAACAAACAACTACCTCACAAATCTCCACTAGAAGCTTAGGTATCACGAAGATCCGGGCTCGTAACCTACAAAAATTGTAAAAGCAAGGAGTGAGTACCAAACCATACAGTACTCAGCAAGTTATAAGCTTCTTACAAGCTAAGGAATAGAGTATGGGTACTCCTGACACCCCCAATCGAACCTCCACAACTACAACCTGCATAAAACTAATCCAAACTAACAATTCACAGTTTACATAGCCTACCACTCAACAACACTACTCTAACAAATTTCGCATCATCAACAACAAACTCAGTCTTCGTGAATCACAAGTTCCATAGAATACACTCACAAGATCAGCAACACACAATATAAAGTTCATCAATGATAAAAATGTGCAATGCAATGTTAAGTGTAGTGATGCATGTCTGACCTAACGATACACACCCGCTGCCTCTCAGTCCGGAGAATGAGGGGCATATATGTCCATGCATCCATCGTAGTGTGTAACACGACCCTCGATATATGTTTTCTATCGAGGCATGTGACACGTCCCTTAAAATATAGTATTCGTCGCAGTGTGCAACACATCCCTCGAAATGGTACATCCTCTTATCACAATCATGTCTCAGATCCGATACAAATGACATGTTCACACAATTAATGAAGATAAGACCATTTTCATAACAATGCATAATTCACAACAACACCATTGTGCTACAACATCAACAATGAATCAGTAAGGTTTTCAAATCATTCTCAACACGGCACACACCAACAAATAATCGTAATACCTTTTACTACCCCATTTTCATCATTATAATTATTCAATATGGATAAGTCAACTCATCACAAAGTCCCATTACTCTCAAACACATACTACCAGGAAATACACTAATGTATACACTTAACATGGGTTTAGAAATCAATTGCCTCAAACAATCGAACAATCACTCCGAGACTTGAGCATTCTCCTTTCGTTGAGCTTCCAAATCAATGAAATCAATTCAAGTACAAAGTCACAATATGATTTCGAAAATAATAACATCCATATTGCTATATGTTTAGAATTGATCAAAATAGTCACCATAGCCTAAAACCAAAATCTTAAGTTTCAAACTTAGGGTTAAGATATTGAAAATGTTGTGCATGATAATCAAATACAACCTTTTTTATTGTATTTCTAGCAAAACCTTTAAAATTTGGATTATATACAATTTGAATATAATTTATAAAACCGGGATTTTCAGCAAAACTAAATGGCAAACCCATAACACATATCATTTTAGCTAGTTCTTCAAGAGCTTTTTCTCTACTATATGAAAGTGGTAAAGTAGAGCCAGAAACATTAGACGGATTTAATTGTGTTTGTACCATGTTAGAGCCGCCTACTCCTACATTTTCAGGAAGGGGGGTACCATTTTTTAAGCTTCCTCTACAGCTTTAGCATGCAAAAATTCATTTTTACAACAAGACATTAAATGACTACTCAAATGTCCCGTCCCGCCAGATTTACCAACAGTTTTATGATTTAATCTATGTTTACATTTATTACAAATAGCTTGTGTTTTATCTTCGTTTTGTGTCATAAATTGCCAAACAATCGATTTTTTAACACGTTCTACCTTAGGCCTAGGATGTACTGGGGGAACAGGGGCAAGACAACGAAAGGGAGCGGGACTGGGAGTATTAGTAGCCGTAGGTGGCTCAGTTTCATCATCATCATCATCAAAAGTAGGCGTTGTAAATGTTCATGATAAGGATCTCATCCTGAATTACAATCAATATTAAAAACCGTATCATCATCATGTGTATAATCATCCGTATTTATTCATAATATAGTAGATTTTTTAGTTTTTGATTTAGAAGAACTACCGGTTTTTGCATTATCAGAGGTTGTAAAGTTACAAATATTTTTAACACGCTCTAATGCACTTTTTTCACCTTTTCTTTTTGAACAATATTTTTACCGAAAACCATATTAAAAAATTAAACGTGAGATTATATATAATACGAAAAACGTAATGCAAATAATAAATCACAAAATAAATAAACAATTATTTAAATATAAATGAAACATAAAATAAAAGTTGGAACGAATGCACCGAACGTCTACTTAAAAAGGTAGACGTTTATGACCGCCGAAAGCCAAACGTGGAAAGTTGAAAATTGAATTTTGCAGCTCCAAATCTAATTTCCAAAGACCAAATAAGGCAACACCAGAATTTAAGATATTATATGTTATAGAATTAGAGATTAGAGAGTACAGAGTTGAGAGAGTAGAAGATGAATAGATGATTTTGTGATTTAAAAGAATGAAATTTAGGGGTATTTATAAGTAAAAATGGGTTAAAGTGTAATTTTTAAAACTTTAGGGTATTAAAAAAGTATGGGGCGGGGTAGGACTCCTATTGGCTGAAATTTTACTCAAATAGCCGTTGGGGGGCCCACTAGCCGTTACCCAAGGGCTATTAACAGATTTATTTTAAAAAAAAAATTTAACCGAACCGGACCAGTAATTTCTAGAACTGGTAAATAACGACATCCATCCCGGTACCTGTCACGAAACTGGAAAGAACCGGTCCATACCGGTACTAACCGGTACCGAACCGGACCGGGATGGACCGGACCGTAATCGATAAATACCGGTTCCGCTGCCACGTTACGGTATGCTACCGGTTCCCTTCTGGACCGGGACGGAACAGTACAATTTTTATCGGTTTCCCGGTCCGGTTCGGTCCCGGTTTTGGAACGTTACCGGTTCGCGCAGTGCCGGTTCCGGTAATTACCGAACCGGTTCACCCGGTTCCGGTACCGCTGCCACGCAAGCACTTATCAATTTCCCCCTTTTTGATGATTACAAACAACTTGCAAGACTCCTCACATGAATGAGCACACATTCATTCATAGCAATATTCCCCTTAATCAATTGCCCCAATTCCCCCTTAATCCCCTATTTGAATAGAAACAAAACTTCCCCCTTTTGACATCATGGAAAAGGTAAAGTAGTAAACTTATCCAAGTTAAAATACGGGGCAATTAAGGATTCATGGCCATAGGCCACACAGAACATGCGTATGAAGGCAAAAAGAGATGATGATAAATACACATGAACAGGGCACAAAATAGAAAGAGCATCATATCACAAATACTGACCATATCATTGGTCAAAACATGAAGTCGAAGAATATTTCGTATTACAAGAGTGAACAAAGCAAAGGACTTTAGGAATACTGAGACACATTTAGGAAGGAGGGAGAAGGGAGAGAGTGCGCATGAACAAAATCATTAGTACATTTTCATCTTCATGAGCCTTGATAATTTGCCTGGTGAGGGACTTAACTTCCGCATTGATGAGGCATTGGATTTCAGCAGTAGTGCATTTTCATCCCTCAACTTTTGCAACACTTTGTCATTAGCATGACTGGTACGTGGTTCCCTGAGATCGCCTTCTGAAGCTCAGACTTAAATCTAGAAATTTGAACCTCCTTGTCATTCAAAAGAATGGTGAGATCATCCACTTCCCGTTTGAGCATAGCCAATTTCTCCAGAACTGCTTCTACTTAAGACCTACCCTTAGTTGGTCCCTTCATGCACTCAAATTCCAATAGAGCGTACTTGGTGAACATCTTCTTAGTAGTACCTGGCACTCCCTTTCCTAATGTCACTTCAAAATGCTTAAAGAAAAAATTCAGATGATACCCCTATGGAATGCCATGCTTGGCATTTTTCCAGGTCATGACTCTGTTCAGATGTTCAGCATGATAGTAGGAAGGATAATTTGTTCAAGTTCAACCAGTTGCTCCATGAGAAATAGATCGGCAGCAGATGGAACTGTTTTCTTTTTAGACCTAGGAACCAACACCTTGTTTATGAACTCAAACATCAACTGATATTCCCCTTTGAGAAGCTTCTTGGGCAACCCTACAAGCATAACCTCTCCTTGTTTTGTGTCTAGCATGGTGAATTCCCCTGTTGGATTACAAACTTCAATGGATCTGACTCCCTTCATAGGAACCCCTAAAATTATCCCCAAAATTTCCTTATTCATGTAAATTTTAACATCTTTGACAGTGGTAGTGATTCCCCCATCTTCTGGTAGTTCCATTTTGTAGAATAATTCACATACCTCGGGTTCATGTAAGTAGGGAGTGCGTGTCTCAAAAAGATGACTCCATTCTTGAACGGAGAAAGCATTGAACAAGGTTGCCATGCCAAACATTTTGATAATGTCAGTGTCAAAGACTCTGCCATTTAATACCTTTTGAAGTTCCATTATTTCAATTTTTTCCTCCGTTATTAGCACCTTTTCTTCCTTCTGCTTTTCAACCCTGGGACCAGGTCCCTTTAGGGTTGCTTATCCACTATCTTGGGAACCCTTTCCTCTTCGTTAGAGTGTTTTTGTTTTGTCAATTTTTTTTTCTTATTTATAGGTAATTTCCTTGCCCTCTTCTTTTGATTTCCCTTTGATTTTACCCTTCCTCATCCGCTTCCCTCTTTCGTTCACCACAGCCCTAACAATATCCTCAGATTGGGTTTCACTATCATCAAAAGTGACTGGAGTAGATGTAGGTTCTACAGCCAGTGATCCCTCTTGTCTCCTTCATCTAATTCTTTCAGTGTGGGCAACATTAGCCTCCAAAGCATTCCCTAGAACCTTCTGAATCAGACTTCTAGTCCCATACTTCTTCTTCCCACTTTTTAGATGTGCTTTGACAAGTTTTCCTTTCCCTTGCTTGTTCTTTCCTTGTCACTATCAACACGTGTGACAGGAGATATACTCTCACACACAATTTTGACATTGTCCAACTCTTGAACTCCAGCCTGAGAAGTGCTTGCCCCTCACACCTCATTTTTTCCATCTCAATTGAGGTTCTTTCTCTTCCTCCTCATCAAGTCCAACACCAAAACAAGTAGGAGTTTAGTCAAACACAAGTTGACTTTTGTGTGGGACCTGATACAGTGACCTAAGTTCTTTATTTCATAGTGTGGGTTGATCATCTCCTCGTAGTCAGGCTAGACTTTGGACAACCACAAGCTATGCTCCTGCTATTAGAATATTCCGAATCCTTTTCTCATCAAGATATCCTTCAAATAACCTTTTAGACATGGTAGACGATACAACTATGGACCCATGTTTCTTTTCTAGAGAGATAAGGTTGACACCAGGTTTTGCCACAATTCAGCCTTTGAATCCTGAGATTTGTTAGCAGACAATATTAAAGTGGGGGAACACACAAAAATTTCATTAGAAGGTAGAACAGGGAAAGCTAAGATTTCAGTTTTAGGATGACCGGATTCATCCATTTCACCAACCCTACAGATTGGAGTTGTGGGAGATTCCTAAGTGATAAGAGCGGAGAAGTTAAATAAACTAGGATTTTCAACTTCTTGGGTGAGTGGAGTCTTTGAAGAAGATTTAGAGCAAGTCATTTTAGAAGAACTTAGGAATGGATTTTGAGAGTGGATTGATTAATTTTCAAGATAAATTGGTTGAAAGTAATTAATTTTGATTCGTTGGGTATAGGGATTTTATAGAGAGGAGTTACAAGGGCATCGGGTCCCTAACAATAACGACTGTTTGGATTTAAAAGCAAAAAGACGCCTGCAACTGACGTGAGGAATAGGGTACAAACAGGTGGCAATGATGTTGACAACTGAGACAGTGTAGCATAAGTAATACGAATCTCATGAGAATCAGTCTTCTTTTCAATTTTCAGTCCTACTTAGTGTGCTTTAATCATCCCTTCATCTTGGCACACCATGAGTGTATAACTGCATTAAGGTACCAAAAGTAAATTATTTTTTATGACCAACATTAAAAACAATATAGATATCTATCTCCTTAGCATAGTAATTGAGAGGGAGTTCGATCGAGTTTGTCAAAAGATCAAGTGATGTTGCGCATCCTCGGTCTTATCCTATTTTAAAGAAAGGATTATTTAATCTCAGGCTTTGTGAAGATATCTTCCAATTGATCCTCAGTCTTGTAGAATTTCATCACAATGTGTAGCTTCTCAACATTGTCCCTTAGAAATGGTGCATCATATCTATGTGTTTGTCCTCTTATGTTGGATAGGGTTTTTAGCCATGTTCATTGTGCTAGTGTTGTAGCACATGAGAGGAATGATGCCTGTGATTACAAAATAGTCTTCTAGTTGTTGCTTAATCTAAAGAAGTTGTGCACAACATGATGTTGCAGCCACATATTTTGCCTCTACGGTGGACAAGGCTACTGAATTCTTCTTCTTAGTTCCCAGGAGATAAATGTTGATCCAAAGAAGTGTGTCATGACTGATGTACTTTTACGATCCACTAGAAAACCTACATAGTCGGCATCAGCATAACTAGTAGATCTAAAGAATCACTTATTGGGTAGAAGAGACCAGGTCCCTTATTCCCTTCAGATATCTCAAAATTCATTTGGCTTCCTTCAAGTGTGACTCCTTTGGTGCTTCTTGAAACCTTGCACATAGTAGAACACCGAAAACTATGTCAGGCCTACTAGTAGTGAGGTATAGGAGTGATCCAATAATTCCTCTGTACATGGTGTGATTGACTTCCACACCATTTTCATCTTTATCAAGCCTCACACTTGTACTCATGAGAGTGTCCAACACCTTTTCCTCCACGAGATTGAATTTTTTGTGTAGCTCGTTGATATACTTCTCTTGGAATATTGAGGTACCTTGTATTGTCTGTTTAATTTGCAAGCTTAGAAAGAAAGTGAACTCACCCATCATGCTCATTTCAAACTCACTGCTCATTAACTCAGCAAACTCTTTGGACAATGAGTCTAAGGTGGCTCCAAAAATGATATCATCTACAAACACCTGCACAATCAACAGATCATTATCTCTAAATATTAAGTACAAGGTATTATTAATTTTACCTCTCTTGAACTAATTTGCTAGGAAGAACTTTGATAGGAGTTCATACCAAGCTCTGGGATCTTGTTTTAAACCGTACAAAGCTTAATTCTGTTTCAGCACATGATTTGGCAGTTCTGCATCTTCAAAGCCTGGGGGTTGATTTACATATAATTCCTCGATTAGATTACCATTTAGGAAAACACTCTTGACGTACATTTGGAACGGGTTGAATTCTTTGTGAGAAGCAAATGCAATCAAGATTCTGATAGCTTTCAATCTAGACACTAGAACAAAGGTCTTGTCATAATCAATTTCTTCCTCTTGGTTGTACCCTTGCACCACCAGTCTTGATTTTTTTCTGGTAATAGTACCATACTCATTAATTTTATTTGTGAACACCCATCTTATGCCTATAACAGTCCTGTCAATTGGTCTGGGGACCAGGTGTAACACTTTGCTTCTCTCGAACTGGTGAAGCCCCTCTTGCATTGACATGACCCAATATTCATCCTTCAAGGATTCCTTAATGTTCTTTGGCTCAATGGATGATATGAACGCTAAGTATGCAACTAGATTTCTTAATTCGGATCTTGTTTGAATTTCTGAAACAAGTGGAGAAATCAGATTGCCCAATGGATGTGAGGAATGATGTTTCCATCCAGACTTCTTGGTTATCTCCTCTTATCTGTCATCATCAGAATCACCTTCATTTTTTATAGGGTTTTAAGACATAATTTCTTGTGATGAGACTTGAGGACCAATTACAAACCGAGATTAGCCTGCTAATCTCCACACCAAGTAATATCTCCTATCACTTAGCTGAGCTAGGATAGATACAACATTTTCACTATACTAATCCTAACCTAATTAATACAGATTTGAGAGTAAGAACCTACATACCCTTAACCAGATTCTTACAATGATTCACACAAGTTTGAAACTTTTCTTTCACAAGTGAAATGAATCCTACTATATAAGAACAATTACAAGTAAACAAATGCAGCAAGTACAGAAAGAAATAGAAGCACTTCTATCAGGTCCCTTGCTGTTTTGAAGCTTGACAATCTCTCTTTGAATGAATAATTCAATATTGTTATTGTTTGTGTGATATATACCATGATGAGTTATTACCCATCAAACAAACAACCTCGTCTCTTCTGATTGGTGAAGTAGTTTGTTGCTTCACAAACTTCTTGACACAGACAGCTTTTACAATTGTAATGCGCTTTGACAACCGAATGAGTATTCATACTCTGTAGAGGACCAGATCCCTGCAGTTGTGAGGATATCATCGAAACATCTAGAAGCTTAAGAACTTATTAGACCAAAATGAAGAATTAGCCATGAACATTTTGGTTATTTTCTCAAAGACATCTACCCAACTTTTTGTCTTAAGAAATCCCCAAGAATTAAAGCAGGATATTATTCTTTTGAGCTTCTTTTCTTTAGGGGTGGTGACACTCATCTTATACCACAACTCTTGCTACAACTCAACCATTTCGATGAAGAGCAAAAACAAAATAAATACATATGTTCAATAACAATTACTACTACAGAATACAAGTCAACTTAACTAAATTCCCAAAACCTGATTGTCACATGCACAACCCTCTGATGTAAATACTAGAATTTTTATGAAAATAGATAAGTCTCAAATGATGTTGTCTCTCAAGTCAAACAAAATCATAACTAGGAGATGAAGGTTCACTGAGAAGACAAACAACTTCCTCACAAATCTCCACATAAGCCTCAAAAAGAAGCGAGCACAAGGTATCACGAAGATCTAGGATCGTAACTTACAAAAAATTGTAGAAGCAACAGGTGAGTACCAAAACAAACGGTACTCAGTAGGTAAACTTATAAATAAAAGCTAAGGGAATAGAGTAAGGGTCCTCCTAACACCCCAACCAAACCTCCAAAACTACAACCTGCAAAAAACTAGTCCATCCTAACAGTTCATAATTTACATAACATACTTCTCAACATCAACACTCTACCAAATTTCATATCATAAAAAAAAACTCAGCATTCATCAAACACAACTTCCACAGAAATACACTCACAAAATCAGCAACACACAAGATCAAGTTCATCAATGATAAAAAATATGCAATGCAATGAAATGTAATGCCAAGTGTAGTGATGCATGTCTGACCTAATGATACATACCCTCTTCCTCTCAGTCCGAGACCATGGTGGACATATATATCCATGCATATGTCACAACGTGCAACACGACCCTCAATATATAGTATCTATCACAACTGTGACACGTCTCTCAAAATATAGTTGTAATGCCTTGGAAATTTTATGGCCTAGACTACAGCCCCACATGATGAAAAATGAGGAATTTAGGACTAAAACAAAGGTAATTAACTTATTTAGGAAGTACTAAAGCTTAAATAAACGTCAAGGAACATCTATGACGTCTGGAGGATAATGAGAGTGACCTAGTGTCCCTTTAGGTCTTTGAAAGGGTTGAAAGGGTCGTATGAAGGTCAAACCTTGTAAAAATGCTTAGGGTGCATATTAGAGCATGTTTAGGGTCAAAACATATGAGTACGACTCCTCGAGAACCACCATAATATCCCCCAAGGAGGACCCAAACATTTGACCCAACAGCAGTCAAAATAGCTTTGTAATCGATAAATGCAAGGGATGGTCCGTCGATGGACTCACGCTCCGTCGTTTTGGGTCATGAGTCCATACTTAGAAAATGAAGACTTGGCTCCATTTTGAGGATTCTCTAACCCAAACCATGACTTGAAAAGATGTCCCGTTCATGGAATGACGGACCGTCGATTGAGGGAGTCGATGGATGCCTACGAACTGGTGAGCTACACAGTCAAGCCAAGGGTGGGTTGGTAAATTCACCCTTGGCCAATTAAAAGTAGAGTCGGTCCAAATTAGTAATTTTAGGTATATTAAAGGATTTTAACTCATTAAACAAGTCTTCACACTTAAAAAATATCAAAACCCCAAAGACTCTCAGTTCTCTCTAGTTTCTCTCTCCCCAACTCAAACCTCCATTGAAAAAACCTTGGAGTTTTAATAAGAAGATAAATTCACCAAGAAATCAAACTCAAATCAGTGGCTAATCATCTTTAAGGTATAGTTTCTTTCACTCTTGGGACTTTTTTCCCCAAGAGGCTCTTCAAAAAGTATCTCAAAACTCCACCAAAAGTAGGGCTTCAATCTATACATGGGTCTTCTTCTCAAAACAAAATTATGAATCAATTGTGATGAATTATGATCCTTTATTTTTTTTAACTATGTAATATGATAATTATGGGTAATCACTTGAGATTTCCCCTTGGACCCTTGTTTTTCCTAAACTCATAAAACCTTGAAATTTCTATTGTGAATCGTATAAGATGATGAGTATATGGATTGTTGTAGAATGGTGTTAGTTATGTATTGCTTCTCAAATTAACTTGTTTATGTATTGATCATGTATTCTTGGGTAATTGAAGTATGAAGGTCTATGAAAGGGCAAGAAGGTATGAAGGTTGGTTCTTTCTTGAACAAAATTATGAAAGTTGAGTTACTTAGATTGTAATGATCATATATCTAATGTGTTGTTGTGGTGTTGATGACAAGTGTCCCTCATCCTTAACCTTATACACTTGAATTAGCTAAGAAGTATTCATGTCATGATATGATTGTTATATGATTGAAAAGTAGCTCTCATGATTATAAGAAAGTGTTTAAGTGAAAGGTTTACTCACTTGCTATGGTTTATAAAGTGAAAGGGATGTTCTCACTTATAATTACCTGTGAGCTATTATGATGAGATGTTTACATAAGGGTCTAGTAAAGGCTAATGTAAACTTGTGTGACGACTAAAGATGGTTATAAAAAGGGAATAGATGTGTAGCACCGAAAGGGCATGTAAATGAGAAGAAAGTCTCACTTTAGTAAGTCTGGATTCCCACATAGGTTTTCTCACGTTTAGCAAGTCGGGATTCCCAAGATATGTGTTGTATCATGAGATGGAAAACCCTTAGCAAGTTAGGGTTTTCTGATAACAAGCTCCTTGATCCTTAACTATGTGCCCACATAGGTCTATAACTTAGTGAATCCACCTAGATAGCTATGGACAAAAGATTACACCTTAGGCAAGTGCTAATCCTCTCTCTTCGGTGTGGACTAGAACTCCAGATTCCATGTAGCTCACGTGGTCTAATGTCGGTTATTGCAACCTCTTTCCCTAATTGCAAAAAGTAAATGGATAAAAAAGTGTATGAACTCTCTCTAGAGTTTTCCTAAGGGTTTCTACATAGTATGAGGGAGGATATGAGACTTCTCTCATAAACTGCACTTGTGGGATCCTAAAAGAGAGTTCTAGCAGTATTCTTTTATGATTATATTGATTATAATTCATGTATGTCAGGTTATGTATGATCTTTACAAATATAGCAAGTTATGATGAAATATGAGATTATGAATGTATGTATTGTGATACTTAGCTTGGAATAGGGTTATGGGGTTCTATTCTTTGCATTGCATAAGTATTGCTTGGGTTGTCTACATGTTGGGTTGATATCATGTTGGGTTGGCTTATGATGCTCACTTTATGTGTATATTGGATTTACTTGGTAAAAACATGTTTTGACTAAAATGTCTTTTTATACATGCATTGATGTTTTTTATGCGTAGAAGTCATACTTAGTACGTGTGATGTACTAACCCATATTTTCTTCCTTTTTCCCAAACAATGTAGGTCCGGTCCGTTGAGGATTTCAAGGCCACTTCTCAAGACACTTGGACTTGATTCTCCAATTCGGTGAGTCCTCAAGTCCGAGGACGAAGCCCCATATTCTACCTTTCTAGTTTTTGTTATGTTTGAAAGACAATATTGTAAATTCCAATTCGAGATGTTCTCATTGATGTATGGGCTAAGTCCCAAGTTTCTATTCCTTTATGTCTAGATGGTACATTATGACAAAGTTAGATGATATTTTCCTTATATGAAGTGAAGTGAACTTTCAAAGTTAATGTTTTAAATTTTTCACACTTTTTATTCTATGATACATGCTATGACGTATGTTAAGGGCTTGTATAAGACTTCTTTGAGGTTGAATACGCCGGTAACAACTAGGGGGTACATTGGCTCGTTACGATAGTATCCATCGCGGCACGCGACACGTCTCTCAAAATGGTACATCCTCTTATCACAATCATTTCTCAGAGTCGATGCAAATGATATGTTCACACAATTAATGAGAAGATGACCATTTTCATAACAATGCACAATTCACAACAATACCATCGTGATAAACATCAACAATGAATCCAATGACATAATACATACTCTATTCCGAATTTCTAAATTCTCTAATGATTAATTCTAGAAAGGAAAATCATTGTCAAATCATTATTCCACTAATAGTCATCAATGGTAAAGAATTTAGGGTATACAAAAATGATATGTGCACCTATAAAATCTACAAATTTAAGAGACAATCCATTATTCTTCCTACCTAATATAATATTAATATATATTTATATATGCAATATCATTTTAAACATACAGAATTGAAGTTTTTTACGTGAAGGTTACCTGAAGCGATTCGTACTCTTACCTTCGATGCTGCTTCTATTATTCTCCTATTTCTTCTGTGTGTTTTTGACTTTTTTTTTCAATATTAATTTTTTATTAAAACTGACAAAATCAATTAACTTATTTTTAATACATCAACTTAATGGTATAGGGTCTTAAATAACTTATCGCTTTAGCCCATTAAAATCAATTAACTGAATTGCTCAAATTTGAAGACTACATTTAGAATGTTCTTCTATTTATTGTATTCTTGATTAGTTTGTATTGAAGTTAGGTATTAATTAATATTTAGTTATTTTAATTATAAATTTGATAATAGTTAATAAGGATAAAAACAAAAAGTTATACCTATTTTATGTCTTAATTTTATTTTAGTAAAAGGTGTGAAATACCTCAACAATTTAATTAATTTACAATGGAGAGAGTAATTTTTTTAACCAATAGGATCCACAGAAAAATATAATAGTTTTTATTGAAATAAATACGTCCGCTTAAAAATAATTTAATAATTTTTATTAAAAGACAAAATGAACATTTTGTCATATATATTAACAATCATTTCAATTAAGTCAAATATATTAAATGTCGAAATAAACACATTTGTTATATACCATATTAAATATTTTGCCAATTTTTTGTCAAAAGAAATAAAGCAGGATATTAATTAGTCTTTTGAGCTTCTTTCCTTTGGCATTTTGATGGAAGACTACTTCCACCCCTTTCCTCACATTCTTTTTTTCTTTAAGTAGATTATATTTCTGTATTATCCCATTATTTTGATATTTTAATTTTTATTTTGATATTTTAATTTTTAAAAATTGAATATGATATATTTTAATTTATGTCAACTAAAATAAATTTTTTTCCGTTTAAACAAAAAAAAACTTAAAACGTAACTATTATCAAATTTAGTTAATAGTACATAAAAACGTGTAATAATATAAAATAAATATAGTAGCTATCGTTTGATTTATTTGTGTTTGATAACAAATTGTCTGTTAGTCCCTCCCTCCTTCATATTCTCACTTGCCACTCTCCCTCTCTCTCTCGCTTCCTTCGCTCGCCTCTCTCGCTTCCTTCGCTCGCCTCTCTCGCTTTATATAATAGAATTGTATAAATTGTGTTTCTAATTGTATAAAGCGAGAAAAATTGTATATACACATGTAAATACATATATCTCCGTCTTATACACTTATAAATATACAATAAAAGTACTTCCCTGCCCAAGTCTCTTTTGTCTTTCTCTCTTTCTCGTTTTATACAAATTCAAATTGTATATAATTTCTCTCTTTCTCGTTTTATACAATTCGATTCAATTGTTTATTTCCTAACCAAGTCTCTTTTGCCTTTCTCCCTTTCTCATTTTATACAAATTCAAATTGTATATAATCGTCCTATACACTTATAACTATACAATTCGTTTGATATACTTCATTTTATACACTTCGTTTTATACGATTCTCTGCTCAAGTCTCTTTCTCTTTCTCATTTTATCACTTTGTATTATACAATTCATTTTAATTATATATATATAACGAATTATATATATAT